>NC_086370.1:573560-808560 GCF_036324505.1 Eleginops maclovinus
CGTATTACAGGCAGAATTTCCCTTGAAACAAGACACACCTTGCAGACGCCCCACACTTATTACACACAAAGACACACACGCACGCACACACACACACCTCAGCACATACAGACCTCTCATTACATGCTGACCTCATACAGGTGTTCTCCGGTGTCAGGTTTACTCGGCCTGATGTTAGACATGATAAAAACACACAAGCAGCTGTCTGTTTCAATATGTCCTCAACATCTCATGTGTGAGAAATAATTAATTATATGTATTCTTGTATTTTCTTCATCTGAACACTTACAGCATATCCTTCAAAAATCTACGAATATGTGTGTTTTTTAACCTGTATAATGACCTGCAGTTTCACCCTGCATCAGGAGACTCTCTGCCTGTTGGTACAGTGCATCGTTAGTTTCTGATCTGTGTCAGTTCCTCTCTGAACTGTTCAATGATATTATGCAATAAGTTGTTAGTGCAACTGTAACTGAACAAAGGTTCACTTATTAAAAAAGTCTTCTCGGGAGAAGTTGTTTTTGGAAGTATGTGTTTAATTATTACTAATCTATAAATATATTTGTAAATGTGTGTGTACATATATATATATATATACAGCTCCAAACAAATGAAGACACCACTGCAGCATTATCAGTTCCTCTGCTTTTATTATTTATACATGTCTTTGAGTTGAATGATTTTTTTTTTTTAGATAAACATTTAAGAAACATGTGGAGGGATCTCTTCATTTTTTCCAGAGCTGTTTATATATATATATATATATATATATAAATATATACAGTATATACAGTGGAGGAAATAAGTATTTGATCCCCTGCCAATTTAGTTAGTTTACCCACTTACAAAGAGCTGAACACTCTGTCATTTTTATGATAGGTTGATTTTCACAGTCAGAGACAGAATATCAAAATCCAGAAATGCAGATTAAAAAAAAGATATACATTAATATGCATTTAATTGGGAGTATTAAGTATTTGATCCCCTTGCAAAACATGCCTTAGGGGAAGGAGGTTATCAGCCAATATTTTATGGTACATGTCCCCCTCCATCACCCCCTCGATGCGGTGAATCGCCCTGTCCCCTTAGCAGAGAAACTGCTTGACGCTGGGGATGGTGTTCTTGGGGTCATAGTCAGCATTTCTCTTCCTCCAAACACGACATGTGGAGTTGATGCCTAAGATCTTGATGTTGGTCTCATCTGACCACATCACCTTCTCATAAGCCTTCTCTGAATCCTTCAGAGGATCACTGGCAGACTTCAGACGGCCTGTACATGTGCCTTCTTGAACAGGGGGCCCTTGCGGCGCTGCAGGATTGTAATCCATTACGGCGCAGTGTGTTACCAACAGTTTTCTTGGTGACTGTGGTCCCAGCTGCCTTCAGATCCTTAAAGAGTCCCTCCTGTGTAGTTCTTGGCTGACCCCTCACCTTTCTCATGTTCACTGATGCCCCAAGAGGCCAGATCTGAGATGTTGGAGCCCCAGATTGAGGGCGATTGATGGTCATTTTGTGCTTCTTCCATTTTCTAATCATCAAACCAGTTGTCTCCTTCTCACCAAGCTGCTTGCTGGTGGTCTTGTCTTCTATTCCAGTCTTGTGCCGGTCTACAATCTTGTTCCACCACGATCACAGACCTATCTCTGGTCTGGCCCTCGGTGGAGAGGTTGTAATCTGATTTATTGACTGTGGACAGGTGTCTTTTATCCAGGTAAAGAGTTGACATCAGGAGTACTTTCTTAAAGTGAGAGGACTTATTTAACCGGTCCGTGGGAGCCAGAAGTCTTGTTGGTTGCAAGAGGATCAAATACTTATTTCCCCCAATTAAACACAAATCACTTTATATCTTTTCTTAATCTACATTTCTGGATTTCTTTTTTATATTCTGTCTCTCACTGTTCAAATAAACCTACCATAACAATTACAGACTGTTCATTTCTTTGTAAGTGGTTAAACTAACTAAATTGGCAGGGGATCAAATACTTATATGGATACCATATATACAGACGTGGACAAAAAATGTAAATGTAAATAAAAATGTATTGAAAAAAAACTAATGAAAATCAGAAATTGCTTTTGAATTGTGGTTCAACAGAATCATTTTAGAAAACAAAACAATGAAACTGGCCTGGACAAAAATGATGGTACCCCTAGAAAGACTGAAAATAATTTGACCACAGGCTCATGTTCAACTAAGCTGTGTCCTGTAATTAGCATCACAGGTGTCTTCAGACTTGTAATCAGTCAGTCTGCCTTTTTAAAGGGTGAGCAGTAGTCACTGTGCTGTTTAGTATCATGGTGTGTACCACACTGAACATGGATCACAGAAACTAAGGAGAGAGTTGTCTCAGGATATTAGAAAGAAAATGATAGACAAGCATGTTGAAGGTAAAGGCTATAAGACCATTTCCAAGCAGCTTGATGTGCCTGTGACTACAGTTGCACATATTATTCAGAAGTTTAAGGTCCATGGGACTGTAGCCAACCTCCCTGGACATGGCTGCAAGAGGAAAAGTGATGACAAATTGAAGAGACTGATAATACGAATGGTAACCAAAGAACCCTGAACAACTTCCAAAGAGATTAGAGGTGAACTCCAAGGTCAAGGTACGTCAGTGTCAGATCGTACCATCCGCCGCTGTTTGAGCCAAAGTGGACTTAATGGAAGACGACCGAGGAGGACACCACTGTTGAAAGCAAATCATAAAAAAGTGAGACTGGAATTTGCCACAATGCATGTTGACAAGCCACAAAGCTTCTGGGAGAATATCCTTTGGACAGATGAGACAAAACAGGAACATTTTGGCAGGTCACATCAGCTCTATGTTTAGAGACGCAAAAATGACGCAAACAAAGAAAAGCACACTACTGTGAAACATGGAGGAGGCTCGGCTATGTTCTGGGGCTGCTTTGCTGCATCTAGTACAGCGTGTGTTGAACCTGTGCGGGGTATCATGAAATCTCCAGACTATCAAGGCATTCTGGAGCGAGATGTGCTGCCCAGTGTCAGAAAGCTCTGTCTTAGTCGCAGGTCATGGGTCTTCCAACAGGATAAGGACCCAAAACACACAGCTAACAACAACCAAAAATGGCTCAGAACAAAACGTTGGACTATTCTGAAGTGGCCTTCTATGAGCCCTGATCTAAACCCTATTGAACATCTGTGGAAGGAGCTGAAACATGCAGTCTGGAGAATGCACCCTTCAAACCTGAGACAGCAGGAGCAGTTTGTTAACGAGGAGTGGGCCAAAATACCCGTCAACAGGTGCAGAAGTCTCATTGACAGTTATAAAAATTGCTTGATTGCAGTGATTGACTCAAAAGGTTGTGCTACAAAATATTAACTTCAGGGTACCATCATTTTTGTCCAGGCCAGTTTCATTATTCTGTTTTCAAAATGATTCTGTTGAACCACATTTCAAAAGCAGTCTGATTTTCATTCGTTATTTTTCAATACATTTTTATTTATTATTGCTTTTGTCAGTTTCAAGTTATACCAACTTGAAACTGGGTACCAACAATTTTGTACCAACAATTTTGTTGGTACCCTTCTGTTCTGGTATCCATACCAGAACATTTCGAAATTAAAAATCCATCATTTTAAAGCAGTCATGTTATATTATTTTGGGGTGTCACACAGTCCAGTTCCTTTCTATGCAGCTTTTAAAATCTTTCCATTAGTCATCCCAGTTCCTTCCTGTTACCTCCACCAGTGATGTCCGTCTTTCTTTAAGTTTCCCTCATACATGTCATTTTTTCCTTTGAATGATTATTTGTTAGAATTACATTTCTGATGAGTAGTGTAATAAATGAATGTTTCTGTTCTTTAGTGAAATTAGGTTACCAGATTTAAATAAAAGTGTGAGGACGATGACTTAAAGCAGCCAGTCACATGACACAAGTTTTCTATGGAATTAGTTATTTGTTAACCTGGTTCAACATTAAGGTTTGTGTAGAAAAGTCAAGTGTTAAAGTATAGGTGTGAGTAGTGAAGCAGGCAGCGTCAAGCCCTGACAGCATGGGAGTGTGTGATGTGTGTCATCCATACAGCACATTATCCTAATGAGCATCACTCCCACCACATTTGGAGCCAGAGAAAGCTCTGTGATCACTGGACCTCTGCGTTGAGTGGATCCTCACGTAAAATAAGTCAGTCGCGCTCCCTGCTGACCTTCCACACAGAGCCCTGCTGTCCCTTACTCACACTGACCTGCCCCCAAGGACTGGGATGGCTTCAGGGAGCCATAGGGACAAAGCTCAGAGCAGTGTGTTTCCTCTCGATGATAAATGTATATACAGCTCCAGAAAAACTGAAGAGACCACTCCACATGTTACTTTAACTCAAACACAATTAGTAAAACCGGAAAAAATGATAATGCTGCAGGGCTGTCTTATTTTTTTCTGCAGCTGTAGGCTATATGTTGTTTTTTTAATAAATAAAAACTTTAGAATTAGAAGGTGTGTCCAAACTTTTGACTGGTACTATATATATATATATTGTATATATATATACACTCTGCCCGGCCAAAAAAAAGGTCACCACCTGGATTTAACGAGGCGAACAGGAGAGAGCCTCCCATTGGATAATGATGTTTCAGCTGGCAACAAGTTATTAACCCTAACTGATGCAGTGAGTCGCTTCTCATTTGTTAAACAGTCATGTGGAAAGACATATCCTGTGGTCGTGGAAAAGACGTTATCTGTTTCAGAAGGGTCAAGTTATTGGCATCAAGCAGAGAAAACCTCTAAGGAGATTGCTGAAACTCCTAAAATGGGGTCAAGAACTGTCCGACACATTATCAAAAAGTGGAAGGACAGTGGGAACATCATCTTCCAGGAAGGGATGTGGTCGGAAAAAAATCTTGAATGATCGTGATCGGCGATCACTAAAACGTTTGGTGAAATCAAATCAGAACAGCAGTAGAACTCATGGCTGTGTTTAACAGTGAAAGTAAGAGCATTTCCACACACACAATGCGAAGGGAACTCAAGGGATTGGGACTAAACAGCTGTGTAGCCGTAAGAAAACCACTTGTCAGTGAGGCTAATTGGAAATACGACCACTTCAGCATTCTGGGTCTTGTTTTATTATTTTAGGTATGTCTTTGAGTTAAATGATTTCGGTTTTTTAAATTATTGTATTCTATAAACTACTGACAACATTTCTCTGTTGGAATTCAACAGACACTGGAATGGCTGCCATACATGTAGAGATCAAGAGTTAAGAAACATGTGGAGTGGTCTCTTGAATTTTTCATTCAAACTAAATACATGATGATTATAAGGGAGCTATTTGTTTTTTATGGTGATACAATGACAAGTCCAATATAATATTGTCAGGTCAAACTAAATAAAAGAACTACTCGCATTATGGACGGTCTTGTCCTTCAAAAGACCTTAAAATCTAAATGTCCCAAAGTAACATGTTTTTGTTATGCATTCGTTTTTATATGGTCATTTATACAGTCCATGTTCGGAGTGTACTGTGCAGTTTCTGTACATCGATTATCTGGAGGGACCCTCCTCTTTCTCTGAGGGGCTTCCCTGTGTGCTGCAGGGTGTAAGGACAGGGGGGGGAGTATGCTGTACACACTGTAAAGCCCCCTAAGACGCATTGTGCATTTCTGGTCAGAGAAATGTGATGGATGGATTATGGACTATATTCCGCAGCCCCACAGAGGGGTAGCTAGCGGACATGTTGTTGTGTCTGCTGAGAGCCGTCTCAGTCTGTTCCAGCCGGGTGCACAGAGCCGAGGGGCCGCTGAGGAATGTCCTGGTGACCCTACACACAGGAGACACAAACAGAAGCCAAAAGGGCCACAGGGGGGAGGGGATGGGACAACAGGGTGCTGTGTGTGTGTGTGTGTGTGTGTGTGTGTGTGTGTGTGTGTGTGTGTGTGTGTGTGTGTGTGTGTGTGTGTGTGTGTGTGTGTGTGTGTGTGTGTGTGTGTGTGTGTGTGTGTGTGTGTGTGTGTGTGTGTGTGTGTGTGTGTGTCCATGCATAACAGTGTGAATTTGTGACAGAAAGGGCATGTTTATGGTCATGGTATACAAAAGTTTGCCCATGTGTAAGAATGAGAAGTGTGTGTGTGTGTGTGTGTGTGTGTGTGTGTGTGTGTGTGTGTGTGTGTGTGTGTGTGTGTGTGTGTGTGTGTGTGTGTGTGTGTGTGTGTGTGTGTGTGTGTGTGTGTGTGTGTGTGTGTGTGTGTGTGTGTGTGTGTGTTCAGCACATTGTCTCCCTCCCTGACCGATATAAAAGCATCATAACCCTTTGAGCACTTTTTACAAACTAGATACACGTCAGGCACAAAGCCCGGGGTCAAGCGCAACAAATTAACAACCCTCTTTCTGGTGGGGGGTGACAGTGCAAAGCTAAACCGCCTGTGGATTCCATAGCCAAATGCCTTCACATTCCCAGAGCGGGATGTGGGCTGTCCTCCTGCATTCATGTGTAATTGCTCCTCAGGCAGGGGCTGAGATAAATACTGACTTACTTTTTGTGTTTGTACTATGTCCCCTAATAGAGGACTTGTTTGGAATTCCCTAATTCCAATTAAAGTCAAGACGGACATTCTGGAAGAATTGAAATCATGTGTCACTCAGGGTCAGGACCGCCATCAGAGCCGGGTTAACGTTCTAATCCAAACCTTTAGAATGCCATTTCTTTTTGGAAGCTATTACATACTTCAAATATAATACTTACAATAAAACAAATAGAATCAGCTACATAGGCTCAACTTTTATTGAATCGTTTAAGCTAGGCCCCAGTCCACACCATAAATAAAATGAGCCTTTATTATTGTCTGTACGGAACGCCAGGGCTCATGAGAGACAGGAGAGAGAACACTCATAACAATAAGAATAAAACATGTAACAGCTTTAATAAAATAGGTAAAACTGTTTACATCTATACATATGAATATGATAAATCCGGAGTAGGAACATACAGTCCTGCAGTTGGTTAAGGTCCTGGCTCCTCGGCAGCTCAAACTCGGCCCTTTTCTCTCTTCAACAGGGTTCCACTTCATGCTGACACAAATGATTAACTTAACTATAATATCAGTGGAAAAAATGTTTGGATGAATCGTCATAGTATCAGGCAGAAATGAACCTTTGCTGTCGAGCTTGTTACATCCTTGTATAGGTTCACTCTGTTAGAGAGTTTTGGAATTGTCTCAAATCTGGCAGGCAGTTCACACATGCTCCACAGCAGCATGACATCACTCCGCACTCGCTACTTTAAAGGTTATGTGCATTTAAGTTAATGCTTCATATATCTAGGTAGTACATTATATTGTCTTCCAGATTATGCTGAGGCTGCAGGGTGTGTGTGTGTGTGTGTGTGTGTGTGTGTGTGTGTGTGTGTGTGTGTGTGTGTGTGTGTGTGTGTGTGTGTGTGTGTGTGTTGTAAATGACAGGGTTGTAAATGCTTGTATATGCTTCCTTTCATATCTTTAATTGTGTGTGAGTGTGTGTGCGGCTAGCTGATGAGGTTACCCAAACGGCAGCAGAGGCCCAGCATGCTGCTAATGATGAGAGGAGTGGGGGCACAGACCTGGACTCATTGCTCAGAGATGTCACTGTGTGTGTGTGTGTGTGTGTGTGTGTGTGTGTGTGTGTGTGTGTGTGTGTGTGTGTGTGTGTGTGTGTGTGTGTGTGTGAGTGTGCATTTGTGTGTGTTTAGGGGGGACACCTGCCCCACATGAGGCGAGAGAGGCTCTGACCTTAGCAGCTATAATATCAGTGCGAGCTCTGACCCCACATTGGGCCCGTTTGGCCCTTCAGCGGGGTGAGAGAGGGAGGCAGAAGGGGAGTCCTGCTCTCATTGTATGGCTGCTGTCCTCTGCCGGGGCCACAGCCCATTGAGGGGTGAGTAATGTGAGTAATGGAGAGTAATAGGGTCCAGATAGTGAGTGTGGCTGTAACCCTATTGTATCCTGTGTCAGCAGGGTCAGAGGTCACCCACCAGCACATTGGTCCCAGCCCCACCCGACCCAATTGGGCCATAAATGAGTTTACCCAACACTAATTACTGAGGGCTTGCCCATGGGCAGCACTGCTCAACGGGTCTGACAGCTGCCTGTATGCCGCACTTAGAAGACCTCAGCAACCGCCCCCCCCCCCCTTTTTAGATTTACGAGAGCAACATCAGTTTCTGGCGACAGTAGAAGGTTTTTGCAGAAGCAGTGACGCTGGGATTGCAAAGTAGCTGGAACACGACCACAAAAAGGAATATGTGTCAGGGGCTCTTAAGTTGTTTGCAGGTTGAACCAACTGTGAACCAAACCAGGCCAGCCTGACACCAGAACAGAAGTCTTTTCAGTTGAAGAGGGGTAATAGATAGATAGATAAATAGATAGATAGATAGATAGATAGATAGATAGATAGATAGATAGATAGATAAAAAAGTAGAAAATATACATGTCGGAATAAAAATGTACACAAAATATAAAGCAGGATATTATATATACATTAAGTGTGTAACATAAATGTAAAAGGCACAGTGTGAAACTATGGAGAAGAGAGATATTTGTCAGCCAGGGGGGATTTGTTATATATAAAG
The DNA here is from genome assembly GCF_036324505.1 of Eleginops maclovinus. Lineage (NCBI taxonomy): Eukaryota > Metazoa > Chordata > Actinopteri > Perciformes > Eleginopidae > Eleginops > Eleginops maclovinus. Next base: position 582,124 of record NC_086370.1, read on the forward strand.
AGTAATATCAGTAATAGCAATTACAAGCGATCCAGACTGTTCCTGTTCTGATGCTGTCCTCCCTGAAGACGATTGGCCAGTCCAACATGACCACAGAAACATTTCAAACATTACAGGAACAAAGCCTGAGCAATTGTGAACCTATCTTTTTAGTTTTCCATTCGACCTCTCCTTACTTCTCAGTTTCTCTTCACTTGCAGATTACACATCCCTCTTACTGATGTCTTTGGCACAGTCCAGAGAAAGACGACAAAGACACTGTGGACGGCCGCACTGGTTGTCTTGTTGAAATGAAGGGAGGCTTGCTGCCAGTTTCTGACCTGTGCACCAACACAGCTGGAGCTAATAGCTTCCTTCCTTTCTCTGTGGTTTACTGGCTGGGAGTTAACCTTGGGGTCAACATAAATGAGGTTTCCACTTTGAATATACCTACAGTCAGTCCCTGAAACAATCTCTGGGATTGTCTTATTCCCGTACATATCTATATCTTTATCTGCAAATGATAAGTTGGCAATCTTATTTCCTCAAGCATAACAAAGTGCTTCATGCACCTACAGAAACATGTTTCAGTGTTGTCATCATGGAAGGCCAGTCATTCAATCAATCGTTTTGATCCCCAGTATTTAATAAAGGTTTTGAATGGAAATGTTTGGTAGTGATTGATGTGTTTTCGTTGGATGACAATAATGAAATCAATGATACTGTATTCATATTTTGAAAGTAATTTATTCCCACAGGAGTTCAGCAGAAGTCCTTTGACTTGGTGTTTTCCCTTCATGAGGCTACAGAAATGTGTTATAAAGAGATACTTTATTTATCGCGTACTGTCACAGCAGCAGTGTTTTCAAGCATTGCACAAGTTACACATATTGTATAGATACAAAAATAATTCAATTTTAAACACTACAATATACAGTGTCACCGAGCGATATATAGAAATACCCTAGAGACACATATCTCTATCTGCGTCAGTCCCCTCCATCTACACTATTGTCATCCAACCAACAGCACTTCAGCAACTATCTGTGAGTAAAAGGTGGGCCCTCCCCCTTGTCCGTCAACCCTGTAGGAGGGCCCTAAGCCATGAGACTCGGCCCGGCCCAACAGAAGCCCCCCCACCACCAGCACCCCTGGTCACCACCCGCCCTCTACATAGCTTCTAACAGCCAGACACATCTCGTCAGCCTGCTCCCACAGCGCTCCTCCCTCTCCTTTCTCTGCCCCCCCCACCTCTCCACAGGCCCGGTATTCACTGTGCATACCTAGCTGCTAATTCCAACCTGCCACTCCAATCAAAGGATCACCACTGTGTCCTTCTGCTGGGAAACTGTGTGTGTGTGTGTGTGTGTGTGTGTGTGTGTGTGTGTGTGTGTGTGTGTGTGTGTGTGTGTGTGTGTGTGTGTGTGTGTGTGTGTGTGTGTGTGTGTGTGTGTGTGTGTGTGTGTGTGTGTGTGTGTGTGTTTGTGTGTGTGTGTGTGCATGGTCAAGTCATGTTTTTAATGTCTTAATCCGTGCTATGTTTTTATAGTTGTGTCAACTTGGGCTAAAATTCCCACTTCTGTTTTGAACCAAATCCTACGTTTATGAACTACATTGGGTAGGGCCGCTGCCACCGTTAGAAATGAAGTGCTGTCAGTCACTATTGTCCTGGGCCCTCTCCTTAAGTCAATTAGGTAATGAATAAAGAATAAATCCCCAAAACTAAGGGAAAATGTAGGTCCCTCTGACTGTATTACCAGCAACATGGCCGAGCGGAAAGATTATTACATCCGATTTCCCAGACAGGATGCCCTCGCTCGCCCTGTGCTGAACACTGTCGAACCACAAAGAGAGATATTTAATATGACATCCCAGCTGCTTCCCAAACCTGCCGGCAGCCTGGTTTACTCTCAGTGGTGATGCTGCACCGATGGCAGCACGTTTCTCAGTTTGCTCGGCCATGTGATTTATTGTTGCGGCAGTGGCCTCTGTAGTTGTCATTTCTTTAAATATAATGACAGATACAATCTGCAGAGGAAATCAGCATGATTTTTTAGGATTATTAAATGAAATCAAATCTCTCCAGTTTTGCTTACTCCTTATCACCTCCGTGGGAGGAATGTGTCACAACGTGAACACTGTGGTCGCAGTGTGTCTGCTCAGAGTGAAACACTAACTCCCTGAGAAGTCGTCTGTCTGAGGCTTTCATCTGCCTTAAAAAAACATAAGGTCTCAGTTGATCTCTATTCTCCATGCCTTTATAAATGCATAAACTAAAGACCTGATCTGTTTATATTTTTACTAAACAGCCACTGGTGCTTTAAAGCTTCCTATACAGAGGGTTATTGTGAGACTTGAGAGGCTTTTGTTCTCTTCAGGAGTTTGTGCTCATTCAGAGTCAATGTGATGAAGGGGAGAAAGTTCATGTTTTTTACATTTAAGATGTATTTGTTTCCCTGGTACAGTAGACAGTTTAATATGATTAACAGAATGATGTTAGCTTTGGCGATATTGTTATTCTAACAATGGGTTTTTGCTGAGAAATGTGACGTTCATCCTTAATGTGTAATGGTAAGATCAGAACAGAAGTCTAATGGACTTCCTCTCCTGTCAGTATGGGCTGGTGGCATCAACACTTTCTCCTGAGTCAAGTTGATGTGTTGAAGTGGTTTTAATGACACTAACCGTGGTCTGTGTGTGTCTTGTGTGTGTGTGCAGGTCCTTTGTAACGGGCACTGCATGCTGTGAGAACACGTCGCCTCTCCGCGTCTGGGATGTTGAACGGTAAGTCCTGTAGCTCTGCTAAAATGCTTATTGGTGCTTCGTAGGATGTTTAATTTTGGGCCTTTTTTGGTACCTCTGGCGGAGTGGCAGACTGGGGCCTTTCAGACAAGGTGTATATATGCAGGTATTGATCCTGATATCAGAGACAATGTGACCCGCACACACGTGCACTTTATTTAACTACTGATTGACTCTGAAGGTCATTGTTGGGGCTTTATAGCAAAGGGGGGGTCAATATGCACACACTGCTTTTCAGTTTTATTTCTATCATTTTTTTACTTCACCAATTTCTACTATTTGGTGTTGGTGTGCTGCTTTTAATGCAACAGGAAAAACCAATGAGGAGGGGATACTTTTGGAAGGTACTGTATGTATGTACAGTATCTCACAAAAGTGAGTACACCCCTCACATTTTTGTAAATATTTTGTTATATCTTTTCATAGGACAACACTGAAGATATGACACTTTGATACAAGGTAAAGTAGTCAGTGTACAGCTTGTAGAACAGTGTGCATTTGCTGTGCCCTCAAAATAACTCAACACACAGCCATTAATGTCTAAAACGCTGGCAGCAAAAGTGAGTACACCCCTAAGTGAAAATGGCCAAATTGTGCCCAATTAGCCATTTTCCCTCCCTGGTGTCATGTGACTCGTTAGTGTTACAAGGTCTCAGGTGTGAATGGGGAGCAGGTGTGTTACATTTGGTGTTATCGCTCTCACACTCTCTCATACTGGTCACTGGAAGTTCAACATGGCACCTCATGGCAAAGAACTCTCTGAGGATCTGAAAAAAAGAACTGTTGCTCTACATAAAGATGGCCTAGGCTATAAGAAGATTGCCAACACCCTGAAACTGAGCTGCAGCATGGTGGCCAAGACCATACAGCAGTTTAACAGGACAGGTTCCACTCAGAACAGGCCTCGCCACGGTCGACCAAAGAAGGTGAGTGCACGTGCTCAGCCTCATATCCAGAGGTTGTCTCTTGAAAATTGACGTATGACTGCTGCTAGCATTGCTGCAGAGGTTAAAGGGGTGGGGGGTCAGTCTGTCGGTGCTCAGATCATACGCTGCACACTGCATCAAATTGGTCTGCATGGCTGTCCCCCCAGAAAGAAGCCTCTTCTAAAGATGATGCACAAGAAAGCCCGCAAACAGTTTGCTGAAGACACGCAGACTAAGGACATGGATTACTGGAACCATGTCCCGTGGTCTGATGAGACCAAGGTAAACTTATTTGGTGCAGATGGTGTCGAGGGTGTGTGGCGGCAACAAGGCGAGGAGTACAAAGACAAGTGTCTCTTGCCTACAGTCAAGCATGGTGGTGGGTAGTGCTGCGTACCGGTACGCCGAACCGGTACTGGACTTGTAAAAAGTTTCGGTTCAAGTCCGGTTAAAACCGGATCGTCAGGAACTGGTACTTGGACTCACAAAAAAACTAGCAGTTACGTATATTCTCCTTTTTATTCTATACCATCTAAAACCTTCCATAGATCGAGAAATTTGCGCTGAGAAAAGACATCGTGTCGGCTTCTGATATGGCGGCCATTACTGAACTCACCAAGTCTCGCAAAATATCGCAACTGCTCTTTGTAGTAAACTAGTAGTTTACTGTAGTTGATGTCATAAGTCATTTGTAGACTAAGTGGCAAAAAGTGTTTGTAACTTTTTTTTTACATTTGTACTTTGTAGAGAAATGTAGACAGAAGTTGGAAGGACAGGAGCAGGGAACACAATACACCGGACAAGTTTGAATTTGAGTTGATATGAGTTTGTTTTCAATGGATAATTAGCTTACAATAAGTTCACTTTAGTTACTCACCCAAGCCATGGGTTCAGGTCCGGACTTATAAGTCCGGACCTGAACCTGAACCTCTGGACTTGAGTCCGGACATGAACCTGAATGTGAGTCCAGGTAGGCAGCACTAGTGGTGGGAGTGTCATGGTTTGGGGCTGCATGAGTGCTGCAGGCTGTGTGGAGCTACAGTTCATTGAAGGAACCATGAATGCCAATATGTACTGTGACATACTGAAGCAGAGCATGATCCCATCCCTTCGGTAACTGAGCAGCAGGGCAGTATTCCAACATGATAACGACCGCGAACACATCTCCAAGAGGACCACTGCCTTGCTAAACAAACTGAGGGTAAAGGTGATGGAATGGCCAAGCAGAGGAGTGGAAGAGGATTCCAGTGGCAACTTGTGAAGCTCTAGTGAACTCTATGCCCAAGAGAGTTAAGGCAGTTCTGGAAAATAATGGTGGCCACACAAAATATTGACACTTTGGGCACAATTTGGCCATTTTCACTTAGGGGTGTCCTCACTTTTGTTGCCAGCGTTTTAGACATTAATGGCTGTGTGTTGAGTTATTTTGAGGGCACAGCAAATGTACACTGTTATACAAGCTGTACACTGACTACTTTACCTTGTATCAAAGTGTCATATCTTCAGTGTTGTCCCATGAAAAGATATAACATATTTACAAAAATGTGAGGTGGGTGCTCACTTTTGTGAGATACTGTATATTTGTACGAGTAACTGTGTATGTGTATATATGAGCATGGGTACTTCAGGAAGGTAAAGCCGACCCTCTTTATAAGCAATGGTATGATGACATGATAAGAACTTGTCTTAGCCCACTTAACTTATCACAAGTGTTCATCCTTAATGTCAAGTTTCCATTTTTTTATTTCTATTGTCATTCCTAGTTTCTTTTTCTGTCTTACGTAAACTTTATGTAAAAAACATGAGTTTGTATTCTGAGTGACGTCAACAAAGGAAAAGTATTAAAGGAATCAAAAAAACAGGGGCCACCATGAAGACAGGGGGTGAGGATTACTGGAGGGATAACTTGTTGCTGAAGGGCAATCAAACCCTCTGCCTCTTCACCACTTGAACAATTAGAAGTCATCCTAGCGACGTAGTAAGCTAGCAGACTGTTACAAACGAGGGAAAACAAAAGCTGTAGTCTAACTGTTATGCTAAGCTAAATTCACAAACGTGTGCTGCGTTTAAAGGCAATGGAAAGTAGGACATCTTGGCTTTGTGTGAATTGTGTTCTCATCTTTCACATTAAACATGCAACCCATACTGGTCCTAAAGAATGGGCTGTTTGAGATCCTCCCCCTACCTCTGTCCCGGCGTCTGTTTAGCCAGTACGGTAGGCATGGTCAGTCATTCAGTGGTTTCAGTAAGTTTAGATTGAGGGCCTAATTTCTGCTGAGCCCAGTGCATTATGGGTAAACGCTCTGTAATGTCTGTAATTGACCAGGTTAATGGTCCCACACGGCTTCTCTTGCCATGTACAGTGTTACTGCATCAGTCCATGGAGACAGCAGCGGTGTGGCCCCAGGTTTTCTGAACACTATAGGACTATTCTTGAGCAAGGAGCAGATCGAATGGAGGGGCCTCTGAAAATTCCTGTGAATGAAAAGCAAGGCTTAAACCTGATACTCCCCTCCAAGGCTGCTGTAAGACCCAGCTTTACCTGGGCCAATCACAACAGAGTGACACGACACAACACAAAAAGCTGCTTCCTGCTACCGAATGGTGTGGAAATGTGGGATGGGGGGGATGCAGGTGCTCAGGTATACGGATTGATTAAAAGGTGAAGCAGACCCAGAACATGTCCTACAAAGTCAAGGGATGTCTTTCAGGGAATAAGCTTAAGGACATTTGAATATTTGACTCCCGGCTGGGGGGGTGAGACTTAATAATGAGAAAACACAATGATAAAAACATAATTATAATATCATCATTAAAACCATTATCAATATAAAAGTGTTTCATGACATTTGAGGAGCAATGCTTGACGTCCAACATGCCCAACAGGTGTCAGACAGACAGAGACAGAGCCCCCTGGAAAAAATAGAAATAAAAAATTGCAAGACAATCGTGCAAGTAATTGCAGAAATAACTAAGTATAACTACATAGATGTAAAACTGAATATTAGATACAATAGTGTACTCGGGGTATATATTAATGTCTCATGTATTATACAGACATTACCAAGCTGAACAAAGGTTGATGTTTTTTTTCTAGTCTCGAGAGGGAAAATAAGTCAGGATCAGGTCGAGTCTGTCTTGGCGCATTAAACTGATATCGTGTAAGAAATATAATTCAGGGTCATTTACACTGCCTGGACAAGGTATCTGTAAACATGGACCCCCGACCATCAAGCCGGACGTGTAAGTTGTTGGCCTTCAGTGGGGAACTGTCAGGGCCCTATAGGCCCTCTCTAAGATATTCAAAGAAATAATATTGAAAAAGAATTCCATTTTCATTATTTATACCTAAATTACTTGATTTAAGGTTTTCATTCATAATCGTAAAATTCATATTTAAAAAGAAAGTTGGAAGGGGTTATTTCTTCAGATTTTCCTGAAGGCAGTTTTCTTTTGTGAAGGGTTAAATGAAAGAAGCCCCTCTGGCCCTGGAGTTACTGGGAAGATAGGAGGTGAGGGGGGGTCCAGCTATAGTAACTCAAGAGAGAGTAATGTCAAATGACCAATCATATCTTCTCTCTAAATGGGGGGGCTTTACTGTCCGCCCGCTCTCAAGCTAAGGGGAAAGTAGCTAAGTGTTCACTTTTATCCAGAAGGAATTGCTGATGACTTGTAAAGCAAAGGATCAGCTGCATGACCTTGATGCCACTTTGTGTGTTCACACAGAGCTGGGTTAATCATACTATTTTGATAATCACGTTTGATATCGTGAGAGACTGTCAATTTGTTTTATTTACTCTAGTCAGCCATGTTTGGCAGCAGAGTTGATCTAGCTTCTTGTAGCTTTCTAGTTAGTCATCGCTCTTCTGGGAGCTAGTTACTAGACGTGCATTTAGCGGTCCCGGGCTTAGAGGGACACCTGTGCTTCATTTGGGGAAGCGCTCTGAGGGCGGATAGGGAACCTGTTCGTGGGTTTGTTAATGTGTGCTGTTATGCACTACAGTGTATGTTTTTTATGTGTTGTGTTTTACTATGTTTTGTGTTATTGTGAGTGGATGCCAGTTTGTCTTCATCTCAGGGATAATGTCAGTAGCTAATAACACTGCACATAGCAGCATTAATAATAACCTAACATTGGTCTCATAGAATGTGAGGGGTCTCGGTCATGTAGTTAAAAGGGGACGTGTTTTCGCGCATCTCAAATCGTTGAAACCGGACGTAATTTTTCTCCAGGAAACGCATATTGCTGCAAATGAACAGCGCAGACTGAGAGCGAATTGGATTTCTCAGGTCTTCCAAGCCCCTTTTACGCGCAAGGCCAGAGGTGTTGCTATTCTTTTTCGCAAAAATATCCCATTCCGCCTTGACTCTATGACGGCTGACCCATATGGCAGATACATATGATTTCAGGTCATATAAATTCCTTTCCGATAACAATGCTCATATTTATGGCCCGAATGTTGACAATCCTGACTTCTTTCTTAAGGCTTTTGATATGATACTGGCTTCCAGCCATAATGTTATCATTGGGGGCGACTTCAATTGCTATCTGGATCCGATCTTAGACAGGCTCTCAACAAAACCACCTCCTGCTTTAGCCTCAGTGCAAACTCTGAATGATTTAATTAAAACAAGGAATATGGTTGATATCTGGCGACTGCAGCATCCTACGACAAAGATTTCTCTTTCTACTCTCATGTTCATAAGTCTTACACAAGGATCGACTATTTCCTGATATCTTCTGAATTACTACCCTGCATAACCAACTCTACCTATCATAATATTTTGATGTCCGACCATAGCCCGATCTCTCTTCAGTTTAAGAATATCCTGTCTGAACAAAAGTACAGCTGGCGCTTTAACCCTCTCCTCCTTGAAGACCACTCTTTCATTGAGTATATGACTGAAGGTATAGATGAGTTTCTTACCACTAATGATAATGGGGAGGTCTCTGACTCTACGCTGTGGGAGGCCTTTAAGGTTGTGACGAGGGGCCACATTATTTAATTTGAAGCATCTAAAAAAAGGGAACTTAATGGTCGTCTTATGGATATTGAAAAAATGATTCGGGTACTTGAAGAGGCCTATAGATCCTCCCTCTTACAGCCCGACTACAATAAGATCTTAAAACTGAAGTATGAATATAACACTATCCTCAGCAAACGCGTCAGCAGCCTCTTACTGAAACTCAAACGAAAACATTTTGAACTCGGAGATAAACCAGAGAAGTTATTAGCAAGTCAACTCCGAGGTGAGCAGGCTATTCAAGCCATCCATAGGATTCAATCTAAATCAGGTGATTTGGTTACTGACCCACAGGGGATTAATGCTTGTTTCAGGGACTTCTACAAGGAATTACTGTATATTCCAGTAAAGTAAAAGCCACTGAAGTAGATTTTGATAACTTTTTTGCTAACCTAAATATTCCCCAATTAGATGGCACCTCGAGAGATGATATTGACACCCCAATCTCTAAGACTGACCTTTTGGATGCTATTCGAGCTTTCCCCTCTGGAAAAGCAGCAGGCCCAGATGGCTTTGGCTGTGAATTCTACAAGGCAGGAAAAAATAGTCCCTTTCATGTTAAGGATGGTGAATGATTCATTGAAGAATAAGAGAGTCCCCGGCTCGCTCTACGAAGCGAGTATTTGCCTGCTTCTAAAAAAGGGAAAGGAAGAGACCGACCCTGCAAGTTACAGACCTATTGCACTTCTACATTCTGATCAGAAGGTAATAACTAAAGTCCTGGCCACAAAGTTGGCTTATCATATCTCAAAAATTGTGCATCCCGATCAGACCGGATTTATCCCTGGTAGGTTCTCATTTAGTAATGTTCGTCTGCTCCTAAATACGTTGTATTCAGTTCATGAAAAGGACACACAGGCTTCCATCCTATCTCTTGATGCCCAAAAGGCAGTCGATCACATCGAATGGCCTTATATGTTTCAGACTCTGAAACGATTTGGGTTCGGGATGGACTTTATAGACTGGATCAAAATAATTTACTCCGGCCCAGTGCCTTCTATTCTCACTAATTCAGACAAATCTCAATCTTTTGATTTGCAAAGGGGCGTGAGGCAGGGCGATCCACTTTCCCCCCTCCTTTTTGATATTGGTTTGGAGCCTCTTGCAATGGGAATCAGGAGCCACCCAGGTATCCATGGTGTAAAATTTGGTGATATTGAGAGCCTTGTGAATTTATATGCTGACGATTTACTGATTTGTGTATCTGATCCATTAGTTTCAGTTCCCAACCTCCTGAGCTACATTAATCGTTTAGTGGACTGTCAGAATACACAATTAACTGGGATAAAGTGAGTTCATGCCTCTGTCAAATGATCTGAGCCCTGCATTCTTGAAATCTCTGCCATTTAAATTGGTCACTACCAACATTACCTATCTTGGACTTAAGATTTTTTACTGAAACTGAATTTCTTGGATATGGTGGACAAACTAAAAGCTAACATCAGGAACTGGAAGTTGGTCCCCCTCTCAATGATTGGCCCCATCAATGCGGTAAAAATGGTTGCACTTCCAAGGTTTTTGTACCTTTTCCAAAACCTTCCTATTTATCTACCATTGTATTCCTTTAAGCAACTGGATTCAGCTATCCTTTCGTTTGTCTGGGCGAATAAACCCCCTCGCATCTCTGAAGCACACTTACAGAAGACTGTATACAGGCGTGGCCTCGGCCTCCCTGTATTTAGGCATTATTACTGGGCTGCAAATGCGAGGGCTCTCTCCTTCTGGCAATGGGGTTCCCCTGGTGATGACTGGCCTGCTGTCTCCCCACTCTGGTTGAAGATCGAATCCATGTCAGTTACAGAAACCTCTCTCCCAGTGCTGCTCTTTTCCAGAGCACAGCCTTCCTACAAATTACTTGGTCATAACTTCATTCTCAGAAATTCCCTGAAGATTTCGAATCAAATAAAAAAGAATTTGGGACTGCCGGATGTGCCGGTACACACCCCTATCACCTGTTCATACCAGCGCAGATGGACGGGTTCTTTATAGACAGGAGAGAGAGGGGACTGTGCTGTATTGGTGATCTTTACATAGATAATACATTTGCTTCATTCCTTCAGCTCCAAACTAAATATCACCTTCCTCAACCACATTTTTACCTCTACCTTCAGGTCCGGCATTTTGTACGGGGTGTATTCCAAAATTCCCAGTCAAACCAAAGAGCCACAGTTTTTATGATTTACTTCTCTCGCAGCCAAACTCTAAACATTTGGTCTCCCGCTTCATCACTGCTTTTACAGTACCAGTGGATACCGGTCACCTCAGGCAGACCTGGGCTGAAGAATTGGGTGCTCCAGTGTCTGATGAACTGTGGGAGGAGGGCCTGTCCAGTATACAGAGCTGTTCTGTCAATTCTAGGTATAGATTGATTCAATTTAAAGTCCTACACAGACTGCATTACTCTAAAACTAAACTTAGTAAGATATTCAAATCGGTTTCTCCCATGTGTGATAGATGTGTGATTGCCGAAGGATCACTATCACACTTGTTCTGGCATTGTCCAGTAATAGCTGATTTCTGGTGTGACATATTTAATTGGTTTTCCAAACAATGTAATATAAACATTCAGCCGGATTGTAATTTGGCAATATTTGGTTGTTCCGACAGGACAGGGGCCCTTTCTTCCCATCAAAAGCAGGCTCTCGAGGCAGGCATGGTTGCAGCTAAAAAGTTAATATTACTAAACTGGAAGTCTCCATCGTCCCCATGTTTCAGAAGGTGGCTCAACAATATGCTCTCTATCGCTAAGATGGAACAGATTCCTTCTAGCATTAAAACAAATCTGAATTCACAAAATTATTTCCGGAAGGTGTGGGAGCCGTTTTTGAGGTTACTTGATACCTAATTGTATATATCATGGGTTGTGCTGCTATGTTGTGTATTTATTCTATGCAAACTCTGCCCTATCTTGCATGCTGACTGATACTCCACATAGTTTGTTTTTACTTTTGTATTTTTAGTATTGTATTGTTGTTCTTTTCTTGTACCCTTGACCCTCCTGGTGGATGGGGCAGCCTCCTGTTTTGTCAGCAGCATTGCTGTTGACTGGCGGCTTTGGACTGTTTGGATTTTTAGATATGAATCCCCTCTCTTTATGTCTGTTGATTTGTCTATTGGTACTGGGTGCTTTTTGTCTGTTGTGTGTGTTTGTTTGTTTTACTGTAAAAGAAAAAATCTAAATAAAGTAATAAAATAATAAATAAAGACTTGATCTGTAGATATTTGATGTGCTTTAAATCTTCCTATACAGAGGGTCATTGCTCTTCAGGAGTTTGGGAGAAAGTTCATGTTTTTTACATTTAGGATGTATTTGTTTCCCTGGCACAGTAGAGAAATAAATAACAACAATATGTTAGCTTTGGCCAAATTGTTATTCTAACAATGGGCTTTTGCTGAGAAATGTGATGTTGTTGATAGTTGTTGTCAGTTGTTGATATTTCTTATCATCCGTTGTTGATAGTTGTTGTCAGTTGTTGATAGTTGTTGTCAGTTGTTGATATTTCTTATCATCTGTTGTTGATAGTTGTTGTCAGTTGTTGATAGTTGTTGATGGTTGTTGATAGTTGTTGATAGTTGTTGATAGTTGTTGTAAGTTGTTGTCAGTTGTTGATATTTCTTATCATCTGTTGTTGTCAGTTGTTGATAGTTGTCAGTTGTTGATAGTTGTTGATATTTCTTATCATCTGTTGTTGATAGTTGTTGTCAGTTGTTGATAGTTGTTGATGGTTGTTGATAGTTGTTGATAGTTGTTGATAGTTGTTGATAGTTGTCAGTTGTTGTTAGTTGTTGATATTTCTTATCATCCGTTGTTGATAGTTGTTGTAAGTTGTTGATAGTTGTTGTAAGTTGTTGTCAGTTGTTGATATTTCTTATCATCCGTTGTTGATAGTTGTTGTCAGTTGTTGATAGTTGTTGATGGTTGTTGATAGTTGTTGTAAGTTGTTGTCAGTTGTTGATATTTCTTATCATCTGTTGTTATCAGTTGTTGATAGTTGTTGTCAGTTGTTGATAGTTGTTGATAGTTGTCAGTTGTTGTCAGTTGTTGTTAGTTGTTGATATTTCTTATCATCCGTTGTTGATAGTTGTTGTCAGTTGTTGATAGTTGTTGTCAGTTGTTGATAGTTGTTGTCAGTTGTTGATAGTTGTTGTAAGTTGTTGATAGTTGTTGATGGTTGTTGATAGTTGTTGATGGTTGTTGATACTTGTTGATAGTTGTTGTCAGTTGTTGATAGTTGTTGATAGTGTTGATGGTTGTTGATAGTTGTTGTCAGTTGTTGATGGTTGTTGATACTTGTTGATAGTTGTTGATAGTTGTTGATAGTTGTTGATAGTTGTTATCAGTTGTTGATAGTTGTTGATGGTTGTTGTCAGTTGTTGATAGTTGTTGTCAGTTGTTGATAGTTGTTGTCAGTTGTTGATAGTTGTTATCAGTTGTTGTTAGTTGTTGATATTTCTTATCATCCGTTGTTGATAGTTGTTGTCAGTTGTTGATAGTTGTTGTCAGTTGTTGATAGTTGTTATCAGTTGTTGATAGTTGTTGATAGTTGTTGTCAGTTGTTGATATTTCTTATCATCCGTTGTTGATAGTTGTTGTCAGTTGTTGATAGTTGTTGTCAGTTGTTGATAGTTGTTATCAGTTGTTGATAGTTGTTGATAGTTGTTATCAGTTGTTGATAGTTGTTGTCAGTTGTTGATAGTTGTTGTCAGTTGTTGATATTTCTTATCATCTGTTGTTGATAGTTGTTGTCAGTTGTTGATAGTTGTTGTCAGTTGTTGATAGTTGTTGATAGTTGTTGTCAGTTGTTGATATTTCTTATCATCTGTTGATAGTTGTTGTCAGTTGTTGATAGTTGTTGATAGTTGTTGTAAGTTGTTGATAGTTGTTGATAGTTGTTGTCGGTTGTTGATAGTTGTTGATAGTTGTTGATAGTTGTTGTCAGTTGTTGTCAGTTGTTGATAGTTGTTGATAGTTGTTGTCAGTTGTTGATAGTTGTTGATAGTTGTTGTCAGTTGTTGTCAGTTGTTGATAGTTGTTGATAGTTGTTGTCAGTTGTTGATAGTTGTTGATAGTTGTTGTCAGTTGTTGATAGTTGTTGATGGTTGTTGATAGTTGTTGTCAGTTGTTGATAGTTGTTGATAGTTGTTGATAGTTGTTGATAGTTGTTGTCAGTTGTTGATAGTTGTTGATAGTTGTTGTCAGTTGTTGATAGTTGTTGATAGTTGTTGTCAGTTGTTGTCAGTTGTTGATAGTTGTTGATAGTTGTCAGTTGTTGATAGTTGTTGATAGTTGTTGTCAGTTGTTGATAGTTGTTGATAGTTGTTGTCAGTTGTTGATAGTTGTTGATAGTTGTTGTCAGTTGTTGATAGTTGTTGATAGTTGTTGATAGTTGTTGTCAGTTGTTGATAGTTGTTGATAGTTGTTGTCAGTTGTTGATAGTTGTTGATAGTTGTTGTCAGTTGTTGATAGTTGTTGATAGTTGTTGTCAGTTGTTGTCAGTTGTTGATGGTTGTTGATAGTTGTTGATAGTTGTTGTAAGTTGTTGTCAGTTGTTGATGGTTGTTGATAGTTGTTGATAGTTGTTGATAGTTGTTGTAAGTTGTTGATAGTTGTTGATGGTTGTTGATACTTGTTGATGGTTGTTGATACTTGTTGATAGTTGTTGTCAGTTGTTGATAGTTGTTGATAGTTGTTGTCAGTTGTTGATGGTTGTTGATAGTTGTTGTAAGTTGTTGATGGTTGTTGATAGTTGTTGTCAGTTGTTGATGGTTGTTGATACTTGTTGTAAGTTGTTGTCAGTTGTTGATATTTCTTATCATCTGTTGTTGATAGTTGTTGTCAGTTGTTGATAGTTGTTGTCAGTTGTTGATAGTTGTTGTCAGTTGTTGATGGTTGTTGATAGTTGTTGTCAGTTGTTGATGGTTGTTGATAGTTGTTGATAGTTGTTGTAAGTTGTTGTCAGTTGTTGATATTTCTTATCATCTGTTGTTGATAGTTGTTGTCAGTTGTTGATAGTTGTTGTCAGTTGTTGATAGTTGTTGTCAGTTGTTGTGAGTTGTTGATGGTTGTTGATAGTTGTTGATAGTTGTTGTAAGTTGTTGATAGTTGTTGATGGTTGTTGATACTTGTTGATGGTTGTTGATACTTGTTGATGGTTGTTGTCAGTTGTTGATAGTTGTTGATAGTTGTTGATAGTTGTTGTCAGTTGTTGATGGTTGTTGATAGTTGTTGTAAGTTGTTGATGGTTGTTGATAGTTGTTGATAGTTGTTGATAGTTGTTGATAGTTGTTGTAAGTTGTTGATGGTTGTTGATAGTTGTTGTCAGTTGTTGATGGTTGTTGATAGTTGTTGATAGTTGTTGATAGTTGTTGATAGTTGTTGTAAGTTGTTGATGGTTGTTGATAGTTGTTGATAGTTGTTGATAGTTGTTGATAGTTGTTGATAGTTGTTGTAAGTTGTTGATGGTTGTTGATAGTTGTTGTCAGTTGTTGATAGTTGTTGATAGTTGTTGATAGTTGTTGTAAGTTGTTGATAGTTGTTGATAGTTGTTGTAAGTTGTTGTCAGTTGTTGATATTTCTTATCATCTGTTGTTGATAGTTGTTGTCAGTTGTTGATAGTTGTTGTCAGTTGTTGATAGTTGTTGATAGTTGTTGTCAGTTGTTGATATTTCTTATCATCCGTTGTTGATAGTTGTTGTCAGTTATTGATAGTTGTTATCAGTTGTTGATAGTTGTTGATAGTTGTTGATGGTTGTTGATAGTTGTTGTAAGTTGTTGATAGTTGTTGATAGTTGTTGATAGTTGTTGTCAGTTATTGATAGTTGTTATCAGTTGTTGATAGTTGTTGATACTTGTTGATGGTTGTTGATAGTTGTTGTAAGTTGTTGATAGTTGTTGATAGTTGTTGATAGTTGTTGATAGTTGTTGATAGTTGTTGATAGTTGTTGATAGTTGTTGATGGTTGTTGATACTTGTTGATGGTTGTTGATACTTGTTGATAGTTGTTGATAGTTGTTGATAGTTGTTGTAAGTTGTTGATGGTTGTTGATAGTTGTTGTCAGTTGTTGATGGTTGTTGATACTTGTTGATAGTTGTTGATAGTTGTTGATAGTTGTTGATAGTTGTTGTAAGTTGTTGATAGTTGTTGATAGTTGTTGATAGTTGTTGATAGTTGTTGATAGTTGTTGATAGTTGTTGATAGTTGTTGATAGTTGTTGATGGTTGTTGATACTTGTTGATGGTTGTTGATACTTGTTGATAGTTGTTGATAGTTGTTGATAGTTGTTGATGGTTGTTGATAGTTGTTGTCAGTTGTTGATAGTTGTTGATAGTTGTTGTAAGTTGTTGATGGTTGTTGATAGTTGTTGTAAGTTGTTGATAGTTGTTGATAGTTGTTGATAGTTGTTGATGGTTGTTGATAGTTGTTGTCAGTTGTTGATAGTTGTTGATAGTTGTTGATAGTTGTTGTCAGTTGTTGATAGTTGTTGATAGTTGTTGTCAGTTGTTGATATTTCTTATCATCCGTTGTTGATAGTTGTTGTCAGTTATTGATAGTTGTTATCAGTTGTTGATAGTTGTTGATAGTTGTTGTCAGTTGTTGATATTTCTTATCATCCGTTGTTGATAGTTGTTGTCAGTTATTGATAGTTGTTATCAGTTGTTGATAGTTGTTGATAGTTGTTATCAGTTGTTGATAGTTGTTGATAGTTGTTGATAGTTGTTGATAGTTGTTGATATTTCTTATCATCCGTTGTTGATAGTTGTTGTCAGTTGTTGATAGTGGTTGTCAGTTGTTGATAGTTGTTGATAGTTGTTGATAGTTGTTGATAGTTGTTGATATTTCTTATCATCCGTTGTTGATAGTTGTTGATAGTTGTTGATATTTCTTATCATCCGTTGTTGTCAGTTGTTGATAGTTGTCAGTTGTTGTTAGTTGTTGATATTTCTTATCATCTGTTGTTGATAGTTGTTGTCAGTTGTTGTCAGTTGTTGATAGTTGTTGTCAGTTGTTGATAGTTGTCAGTTGTTGTTAGTTGTTGATATTTCTTATCATCCGTTGTTGATAGTTGTTGATGGTTGTTGATAGTTGTTGATAGTTGTTGTCAGTTGTTGATATTTCTTATCATCTGTTGTTGATAGTTGTTGTCAGTTGTTGTCAGTTGTTGATAGTTGTTGTCAGTTGTTGATAGTTGTTGTCAGTTGTTGATATTTCTTATCATCCGTTGTTGATAGTTGTTGATAGTTGTTGATAGTTGTTGATAGTTGTTGTCAGTTGTTGATAGTTGTCAGTTGTTGTTAGTTGTTGATATTTCTTATCATCTGTTGTTGATAGTTGTTGTCAGTTGTTGTCAGTTGTTGATAGTTGTTGTCAGTTGTTGATAGTTGTCAGTTGTTGTTAGTTGTTGATATTTCTTATCATCCGTTGTTGATAGTTGTTGATGGTTGTTGATAGTTGTTGATAGTTGTCAGTTGTTGATATTTCTTATCATCTGTTGTTGATAGTTGTTGTCAGTTGTTGTCAGTTGTTGATAGTTGTTGTCAGTTGTTGATAGTTGTCAGTTGTTGTTAGTTGTTGATATTTCTTATCATCCGTTGTTGATAGTTGTTGATGGTTGTTGATACTTGTTGATAGTTGTTGATAGTTGTTGTCAGTTGTTGATAGTTGTTGATAGTTGTTGATAGTTGTTGATATTTCTTATCATCCGTTGTTGATAGTTGTTGATAGTTGTTGATAGTTGTTGTTAGTTGTTGTCAGTTGTTGTTAGTTGTTGATATTTCTTATCATCCATTGTTGATAGTTGTTGTCAGTTGTTGATAGTTGTTGATAGTTGTTGTTAGTTGTTGATAGTTGTTGTCAGTTGTTGTCAGTTGTTGTTAGTTGTTGATAGTTGTTGTCAGTTGTTGATAGTTGTTGATAGTTGTTGTAAGTTGTTGTCAGTTGTTGTTAGTTGTTGATATTTCTTATCATCCATTGTTGATAGTTGTTGTCAGTTGTTGATAGTTGTTGATAGTTGTTGTTAGTTGTTGATAGTTGTTGTCAGTTGTTGTCAGTTGTTGATATATCTTATCATCCATTGTTGATAGTTGTTGTCAGTTGTTGATGGTTGTTGTCAGTTGTTGATAGTTGTTGTCAGTTGTTGATGGTTGTTGTCAGTTGTTGATAGTTGTTGTCAGTTGTTGTTAGTTGTTGTCAGTTGTTGATGGTTGTTGTCAGTTGTTGTTAGTTGTTGTCAGTTGTTGATAGTTGTTGATAGTTGTTGATGGTTGTTGTCAGTAGTTGATAGTTGTTGTCAGTTGTTGTTAGTTGTTGTCAGTTGTTGTCAGTTGTTGTCAGTTGTTGATGGTTGTTGTCAGTTGTTGTTAGTTGTTGATAGTTGTTGTCAGTTGTTGTCAGTTGTTATCAGTTGTTGATAGTTGTTGTCAGTTGTTGATAGTTGTTGATAGTTGTTGTAAGTTGTTGTCAGTTGTTGTTAGTTGTTGATATTTCTTATCATCCATTGTTGATAGTTGTTGTCAGTTGTTGATAGTTGTTGATAGTTGTTGTTAGTTGTTGATAGTTGTTGTCAGTTGTTGTCAGTTGTTGATATATCTTATCATCCATTGTTGATAGTTGTTGTCAGTTGTTGATGGTTGTTGTCAGTTGTTGATAGTTGTTGTCAGTTGTTGATGGTTGTTGTCAGTTGTTGTCAGTTGTTGATAGTTTTTGTCAGTTGTTGTCAGTTGTTGATAGTTGTTGATGGTTGTTGTCAGTAGTTGATAGTTGTTGTCAGTTGTTGTCAGTTGTTGATAGTTGTTGATAGTTGTTGATGGTTGTTGTCAGTTGTTGATAGTTGTTGATAGTTGTTGTCAGTTGTTGTCAGTAGTTGATATTTGTTGTCAGTTGTTGTCAGTTGTTGATAGTTGTTGATAGTTGTTGATGGTTGTTGTCAGTTGTTGTTAGTTTTTGTCAGTTGTTGTCAGTTGTTGATAGTTGTTGATGGTTGTTGTCAGTAGTTGATAGTTGTTGTCAGTTGTTGTCAGTTGTTGATAGTTGTTGATAGTTGTTGATGGTTGTTGTCAGTTGTTGATAGTTGTTGATAGTTGTTGATAGTTGTTGTCAGTTGTTGTCAGTAGTTGATATTTGTTGTCAGTTGTTGTCAGTTGTTGATAGTTGTTGATAGTTGTTGATAGTTGTTGTTAGTTGTTGATAGTTGTTGTCAGTTGTTGTCAGTTGTTGATATATCTTATCATCCATTGTTGATAGTTGTTGTCAGTTGTTGATGGTTGTTGTCAGTTGTTGATAGTTGTTGTCAGTTGTTGATGGTTGTTGTCAGTTGTTGTCAGTTGTTGATAGTTTTTGTCAGTTGTTGTCAGTTGTTGATAGTTGTTGATGGTTGTTGTCAGTAGTTGATAGTTGTTGTCAGTTGTTGTCAGTTGTTGATAGTTGTTGATAGTTGTTGATGGTTGTTGTCAGTTGTTGATAGTTGTTGATAGTTGTTGTCAGTTGTTGTCAGTAGTTGATATTTGTTGTCAGTTGTTGTCAGTTGTTGATAGTTGTTGATGGTTGTTGTCAGTTGTTGTCAGTTGTTGTTAGTTGTTGATAGTTTTTGTCAGTTGTTGTCAGTTGTTCATAGTTGTTGATAGTTGTTGATGGTTGTTGTCAGTAGTTGATAGTTGTTGTCAGTTGTTGATAGTTGTTGTCAGTTGTTGTTAGTTGTTGTCAGTTGTTGATGGTTGTTGTCAGTTGTTGTCAGTTGTTGATAGTTGTTGTCAGTTGTTGTTAGTTGTTGTCAGTTGTTGATGGTTGTTGTCAGTTGTTGTTAGTTGTTGTCAGTTGTTGATAGTTGTTGATAGTTGTTGATGGTTGTTGTCAGTAGTTGATAGTTGTTGTCAGTTGTTGTTAGTTGTTGTCAGTTGTTGTCAGTTGTTGTCAGTTGTTGATGGTTGTTGTCAGTTGTTGTCAGTTGTTGTTAGTTGTTGATAGTTTTTGTCAGTTGTTGTCAGTTGTTGTTAGTTGTTGATAGTTGTTGATAGTTGTTGATGGTTGTTGTCAGTTGTTGATAGTTGTTGATGGTTGTTGTCAGTTGTTGATAGTTGTTGTCAGTTGTTGATAGTTGTTGATAGTTGTTGATGGTTGTTGTCAGTTGTTGATGGTTGTTGTCAGTTGTTGATGGTTGTTGTCAGTTGTTGATGGTTGTTGATGGTTGTTGTCAGTTGTTGTTAGTTGTTGTCAGTTGTTGATAGTTGTTGATAGTTGTTGATGGTTGTTGTCAGTAGTTGATAGTTGTTGTCAGTTGTTGATAGTTGTTGTCAGTTGTTGATGGTTGTTGATGGTTGTTGTCAGTTGTTGATAGTTGTTGTCAGTTGTTGTTAGTTGTTGATAGTTTTTGTCAGTTGTTGATAGTTGTTGATAGTTGTTGATGGTTGTTGTCAGTTGTTGTCAGTAGTTGATAGTTGTTGATAGTTGTTGATGGTTGTTGTCAGTTGTTGATGGTTGTTGTCAGTTGTTGATAGTTGTTGATAGTTGTTGATGGTTGTTGATGGTTGTTGTCAGTTGTTGTTAGTTGTTGTCAGTTGTTGTCAGTTGTTGTCAGTTGTTGATAGTTGTTGATAGTTGTTGATGGTTGTTGTCAGTATTTGATAGTTGTTGTCAGTTGTTGATAGTTGTTGTCAGTTGTTGATGGTTGTTGATGGTTGTTGTCAGTTGTTGATAGTTGTTGTCAGTTGTTGTCAGTTGTTGATGGTTGTTGTCAGTTGTTGTCAGTTGTTGTCAGTTGTTGATAGTTGTTGATAGTTGTTGATGGTTGTTGTCAGTAGTTGATAGTTGTTGTCAGTTGTTGATAGTTGTTGTCAGTTGTTGATGGTTGTTGATGGTTGTTGTCAGTTGTTGATAGTTGTTGTCAGTTGTTGTTAGTTGTTGATAGTTTTTGTCAGTTGTTGATAGTTGTTGATGGTTGTTGTCAGTTGTTGATGGTTGTTGTCAGTTGTTGATAGTTGTTGATAGTTGTTGATGGTTGTTGATGGTTGTTGTCAGTTGTTGATAGTTGTTGATAGTTGTTGATGGTTGTTGTCAGTTGTTGATGGTTGTTGTCAGTTGTTGATAGTTGTTGATAGTTGTTGATGGTTGTTGATGGTTGTTGTCAGTTGTTGTTAGTTGTTGTCAGTTGTTGATAGTTGTTGATAGTTGTTGATGGTTGTTGTCAGTAGTTGATAGTTGTTGTCAGTTGTTGATAGTTGTTGTCAGTTGTTGATGGTTGTTGATGGTTGTTGTCAGTTGTTGATAGTTGTTGTCAGTTGTTGTTAGTTGTTGATAGTTTTTGTCAGTTGTTGATAGTTGTTGATAGTTGTTGATGGTTGTTGTCAGTTGTTGTCAGTTGTTGATAGTTGTTGTCAGTTGTTGTTAGTTGTTGATAGTTTTTGTCAGTTGTTGATAGTTGTTGATAGTTGTTGATGGTTGTTGTTAGTTGTTGTCAGTTGTTGATAGTTGTTGATAGTTGTTGATGGTTGTTGTCAGTAGTTGATAGTTGTTGTCAGTTGTTGATAGTTGTTGTCAGTTGTTGATGGTTGTTGATGGTTGTTGTCAGTTGTTGATAGTTGTTGTCAGTTGTTGTTAGTTGTTGATAGTTTTTGTCAGTTGTTGATGGTTGTTGTCAGTTGTTGATGGTTGTTGTCAGTTGTTGTCAGTAGTCATGTTGTTTTTTTTGTTTCTGTTGTACGTCTCAGTACTACCCTGGCCTTTGAGGAGAACATTAGTTAGGTTCTGATTTGCAGGGAAAAGAACCCTTGCGGTTTAAACAACCATCAACTTTTGTCAGTTTTCTTTTGATATAGAAATGATTATCATATTAGCTTTTCTTATCATAATTTAAATCATCTTCATAG
The DNA here is from genome assembly GCF_036324505.1 of Eleginops maclovinus. Classification (NCBI taxonomy): domain Eukaryota; kingdom Metazoa; phylum Chordata; class Actinopteri; order Perciformes; family Eleginopidae; genus Eleginops; species Eleginops maclovinus. The sequence continues at coordinate 603,715 of NC_086370.1, forward strand.
AATTGTTTCGCTAAATTTCTGAAACTTTTGGACATTATTCAGTTGTAGTTCCTCGAAGCGTCTTTATTCTACTCTAAGATTTATTCTCTGGTTGGGACATTTCCCTCCCTTCTCTCTGCATCTGTTGCGATTCTGTCTTTTTTTCCTCTTGGCGACACAAAGAGCTCCTATGATCAGCCATATAGAGGGGGATCCCACAGAGACAGCGCCATTGGAGCAGCACCCCAACTTTTCCCAGTGTCTTGGCTCATGGCTAAACACAGAGGGGGAAGCATCAAAGAGACGGACCCGGACCCTCACTCCCCTCTGTTCCTTCAGAAAAGGACAATCAAACAGCCAAGCTAGGATTCCTCACATTCCTCAGTGAAAGAGAAGAGTGAAATGTCTGCGTCGAGCTGGACTCTGTTATACAAATTGCAGCGGTATTGTCTTTCCAGTGCGTGCATGTATGTGACATTTGGAAGGTGGTCATTGTTGATCAGCCCTCCTCTGCACTCACATTCCCGCTGCCGGCTGCAGAGGTGTGTGTGCAGCAGGCTGCTGTTTGTTTTACCAGTAAAAACCTCAGCAGGGCTTCCTTTCTCTACCTGTCTGAGGCTTTTGACGAGAGGGCCTGTTTCCCAGTCAGAGCTCAGCCTCCAGCCACTTGTGTCACAAAAACACACACACTGCTTTTCTTTGGCTGCCCCTACACTAAAGGATAATGCCCCCAGCTTCTTCTTTTTCTTTTTTCAACACTGTCAATTCATTAATGAATCCTTTCACAGCCTGTGTGTGTGTGGCCCCTCAAGCCAACCTGACTCCTGCAGTGAGAGCAGACAGGCTTAAATCAGGACTTAGACTCTGCATGTCACACAGCCTGCAGCCCCTTCATAACAATCAGTAAGCCCCCCCGTCCTACACAGCTTACACTGCGGTTCAAACTGCAAATGATTCTGTGATTTACATCTCAATCTTTTTATGGTCCCAGCCTAAGCAGGCTCTCTGTGGGCTGTTTCTCTTACTACTGTGTACTTCTCTCAGCACACCGTGCTTTATCATGCCTTCTGACTGTGCCAATGTGGTATCTGACTTTAGCGCCTTGTTCCATTTATTAGGCATTAGAGGGTTTTTTTTGGTGTGCCTATGGTTATTTATGTCATATAAGTAATTATCGGCGGAGTCCCTGGGATAAGGCGGGACAGCGGTAATATTGCTACAACTAGGCCTGTGTGGAGGACAAACACTAAATAATGAACAATTTATTGTCTTTACCACTTTATGTGAAGGTGAAGGTGAGCCCCATCTGTGAGGGAGGTGCGGGTGTAGACACTCCTGACCATGACCCTGACACTGCGGATAAAAGCAGCCAGTTACATTTTAAACATTTCTAGCCCATAATTCAAAACTCTGTATCTCTGATAAATATAAGAAATGTCAGTCAACTCATTTCAGAGGTGGGAGGGGTACTCAGGTCTTGTACTTGAGTAAAAGTAGAAGTACTCAGGTCTTGTACTTGAGTAAAAGTAGAAGTACTCAGGTCTTGTACTTGAGTAAAAGTAGAAGTACTCAGGTCTTGTACTTGAGTAAAGTAGAAGTACTCAGGTCTTGTACTTGAGTAAAGTAGAAGTACTCAGATCTTGTTCTTGAGTAAAAGTAGAAGTACTAAGGTCTTGTACTTGAGTAAAGTAGAAGTACTCAGATCTTGTACTTGAGTAAAGTAGAAGTACTCAGGTCTTGTACTTGAGTAAAGTACAAGTACTCAGGTCTTGTACTTGAGTAAAGTAGAAGTACTCAGGTCTTGTACTTGAGTAAAGTAGAAGTACTCAGGTCTTGTACTTGAGTAAAGTAGAAGTACTCAGGTCTTGTACTTGAGTAAAGTAGAAGTACTCAGATCTTGTTCTTGAGTAAAAGTAGAAGTACTAAGGTCTTGTACTTGAGTAAAGTAGAAGTACTCAGATCTTGTACTTGAGTAAAGTAGAAGTACTCAGGTCTTGTACTTGAGTAAAGTACAAGTACTCAGGTCTTGTACTTGAGTAAAGTAGAAGTACTCAGGTCTTGTACTTGAGTAAAGTAGAAGTACTCAGATCTTGTACTTGAGTAAAGTAGAAGTACTCAGATCTTGTACTTGAGTAAAGTAGAAGTACTCAGGTCTTGAGTAAAGTAGAAGTACTCAGATCTTGTACTTGAGTAAAGTAGAAGTACTCAGATCTTGTACTTGAGTAAAGTAGAAGTACTCAGATCTTGCACTTGAGTAAAGTAGAAGTACTGAGATCTTGTACTTGAGTAAAGTAGAAGTACTCAGGTCTTGAGTAAAGTAGAAGTACTCAGATCTTGCACTTGAGTAAAGTAGAAGTACTGAGATCTTGTACTTGAGTAAAGTAGAAGTACTGAGATCTTGTACTTGAGTAAAGTAGAAGTACTCAGGTCTTGTACGTGAGTAAAGTAGAAGTACTCAGGTCTTGAGTAAAGTAGAAGTACTCAGATCTTGCACTTGAGTAAAGTAGAAGTACTGAGATCTTGTACTTGAGTAAAGTAGAAGTACTGAGATCTTGTACTTGAGTAAAGTAGAAGTACTCAGGTCTTGAGTAAAGTAGAAGTACTCAGATCTTGTTCTTGAGTAAAGTAGAAGTACTGAGATCTTGTACTTGAGTAAAGTAGAAGTACTCAGGTCTTGTACTTGAGTTAAGTAGAAGTACTCAGGTCTTGTACTTGAGTTAAGTAGAAGTACTCAGATCTTGTACTTGAGTAAAGTAGAAGTACTCAGATCTTGTACTTGAGTAAAGTAGAAGTACTCAGATCTTGTACTTGAGTAAAGTAGAAGTACTCAGGTCTTGTACTTGAGTAAAGTAGAAGTACCAGAGTGTAGGAATACTCTGTCACAGTGAAAGTATTCTAAATGTTCCTCCAGTGAAAGTAGAAAGTACTCTCCTCTAAATGTACTTAAAGTAGCGACAGTAAAAGTAGTCATTGTCTGATTGGTCCATTTCAGAATAATATCTCTGATATGTTTTATAATGATTGATCATTAAAGTGTTCTCAGAGCTGGTAAAGGTGCAGCTAGTTTGAATGGCTTTGTGTACTGCAGGGTAGCTGCTGGATTTACTGCAGGTGAACTACAGTCTGATTTCACATCATTAATCCAGATCTGCAAAGTAACTAAAGGGATTAAATAACTGTAGTGGAGTAAAAGTACACAGTCGCAAATTCCAGTACAGTACTTGAGTAAATGTACTTCTTCAAACCACTGCTCATTTTACTTCTAAAGAATTGTCTGTTAAAGCAGTTAAGTGACCATGTGTAGCCTTCAGGATGATCAAACCCCTCCCTCAGTGACTTCATACTTCAGCTCGTCCCACTGGTGAGTGTAATGCACAGTCAGTGTATGAGCTAATTATAGAGAAAACAGTATAATCGTAGGAACTCAATGTGCTTTACCAGTCAGTGGTAGTTCTGAGCGACTGCTCTGCTGCTCCTGCCTCACACTTCCTCTCAGAGACCCCATGAACTGCGCACTGTGTTCCTGTGACTGCTGGAAATGATGGGCAACACTGGGACAATAAGCCCTGAGTGATCATAAAGTAGAATTTGTCCTTAACAGTGTGTCAGTGGAGTACACACATCCTCAATATGGATTCATCCACTGCTGGTCCTGACCAATTAGCTGTTTCCTCTCCATGTGTGTATGATTATGATTAACTGAGTCTTTAAAAGAAAATCAAACCAAACATAGCACAACAAGTAAGGAAATGTGTGTTTGGTAGATTATTTCTTTGATGTTACAATGCTTCTTGGCAATAAATCGTATACTGTTGGAATGCCTGTCTACTTTCCTTTCAAATGGTGACACATGTGTGAGGAACATGCATTTGTGGGAGGAGCAGCAGAGCTGAGTATGTGGGTTGTGCCTGTGAAAAATGTGACAAATCTCCTCTGACAAACAGTGAACTAAACATGCTTTCCAACAGGATGAGATATTGCCACGAAGAATTGATACAACAAAGAATCTACAAAACACAAATGTCCTTACTTGTTGTGCTATGTGTATATCCTATGAGGTGTTATAGTATGTTGGAGCTGAAGGGAATAATAACACGTTAGTTTTGATCTTTTTATAAGAGTTGTGGACACACCAGAATAACAGCTGCACTGTAGGAATTGATGCTCTATTTCAGTCACCTGTCTCAGTTTTTATTTATTTTAGTGTAGATGGAGAATGACGGACATATTTACATCATACAATGACAACTGAAAAATGTACTGAGCTTTAACCTGGGAAATGAGCTACATAAGGGATCCAGCCCGAGCTTCCACTGCCTGTCCCAATGAGTGTATCAGTGTGTTCTGAGCATTTCCCCCCTGAGGATTCGCCGTGCTCCAGGTAGTGAACATACTGTAGGCAGACAGCCAGGAGAAAGGATGCCCAGATCAGAGACTGTCGCCGCTCGGACACATCCACTCTTTCTTACAGATGACATTCTCATGCCGGCAACCTGTAATCACATGGCCCATAAAGCCGGTGACCTACCAATTTGAGAATCCCTGCTATTTAGCACCGTGCACCAGCTCATCACAAAGTGCTATTATGGCTTTAAGATCCCTGTGCAGATGTCAGGTTCTTTTTATGGAAGCTTTATTTTTCTTGTGTTCTTTCTCTGTGTTTGGGACAGTTTTTTCGGAGCAGAGTCACGTTCTCCTCATGTTGCTTGAAGGACTTGGGAGAGTAACGTTATGAATTGATGATCTCTCTTTCGTCCGAGTGCTCGTGCTGTGTTGGAGACATCATTATTTAGTTCTGAATGAACAGGCTCGTATCCCTTTGGCTTGAATGCGTTCCTTTTTGTGTGACGTGCTAAGCTCCATGGTTTTAGTGGTAAGATGAAAATAAGGGGTCTCTACCCCACACAGACACCAAGTCAGCCTCATCACAGACTCCCCATTGGCCTCGGCTTAGTCATGAGACCCTGGCAATGAGAAAGCTCTCACCCAATAAGGTGCCCCGTGGGGAAAGCCCTGGTCCAATAAGAAGGCCCCCTGGGGTAAGGCTGGGGGATTACCAGACCAAGCCTGCAGATTGAGCCCCAGGCTGGGGGGGGTTGGGGGGGTGGGCACGAGTCCATGCACAGGGCAACTTGGTCGCCAAGGCCAGCCGCCCCCTTTAAATGGTTGCTATGGAGCAGGTATCAAATGTTGGAGAGTCGCACACAGACACGGTCATGGAGGGTGTTAGAGTGCAACAAAGAGACAGTTATTCTGCAGCGCTCAGGAGGCTGTGATCACAGGAGCATGGAGCCACACACACACACACACACACGGTTCTACACTCTGTAACACAGGCAAACGATCAAAACAGGGATAACAATAATAAGACAACATGATGTCCTGTATCTAATCTGAAGTGGGGGGGCAGGTTCCAGGACCAATGGAGGGTCAGAGTGTAGATGGAAGTCAGCATGTTTTCAGTGTTTGTTTGTGTGTGTGTGTGTGTGTGTGTGTGTGTGTGTGTGTGTTCACGGGGGGGCTGTGAAGGTGTTTTCAGTGTCCTGTACTCTGAGGCCAGCCAAACAGACCCTGGATATCTCTGAGTTATCTGGCTTAACTAACCCTAACTAACGAGATCTTGCTAAGCTAGCTATCAACTAAGATAACTTCCCTCTCAATGTAGTGGTAAAATCTAAAATCTCTGTCTCTATTTTATAGTTCAGTTCAGCATTCAACACCATTCTGCCCTCCAAGCTCATCATTAAGCTCAGGGACCTTGGGCTCAACAGCGCCCTCTGTGACTGGATCATGAGCTTCCTAACGGGCAGATCCCAGGCAGTGTGGATGGGGAACATCACATCCTCCACCTTGACCCTCAACACCGGAGCCCCTCAGGGTTGTGTGCTCAGCCCTCTCTACTCCCTGTTCACGCACGACTGCGTGGCCACACACAGCTCCAACACCATCATCAAGTTTGCTGACGACACGACCGTCATCGGCCTGATCACAGACGGCGACGAGACGGCGTACAGAGAGGAGGTCAGAGCCCTGACATCTTGGTGCCAGGACAACAACCTCCATCTCAACGTCAGCAAAACAAAGGAGCTGATTGTTGACTACAGGAAGAGGCAGAGAGAGGCACACACACCCATCACCATCGACGGGACTCCTGTGGAGAGAGTCAGCAGCTTCAGGTTCCTCGGGGTAAACATCAGTGAGGACCTGACATGGACACATCACACCAGGGTCATATCCAAGACAGCTCGACAGCGGCTCTTCTTCCTCCGCAGGCTGCGGAAGTTCAACATGGACTCCAGGATACTCTGCAACTTCTACAGGTGCACCATCGAGAGTATCCTGACTGGCTGCATCACCGCCTGGTATGGCAGTTGCACCGCCCTCAACCGTAAGACTCTACAGAGGGTGGTGAAAACTGCTCAGCACATCACCAGGACGGAGCTGCCATCCATGGAGGACCTCTACACCCAGCGGTGTAGGAAGAAGGCCAGTAGGATATTAAAGGACCCCCATCACCCCAGCAACAATCTGTTCTGTCTGCTGCCGTCTGGCAGACGGTACCGCAGCATCCGGACCAAGACCACCAGACTCAGAGACAGTTTTATACCACAGGCTATAAGACTGCTGAACTCCTGAGCTCTGTGAATGTCTACTCACATCTGTTTATAGTACACACACATATATATATATATATATATTATACATATCTGCCATATATATCTGTTATACATAATATATGCATCTGTCCATACCTCCTCATTCAACAGTGTAAAGTGTTTAAATACTTTCAATGTATTCCACATACAGTGGTATGCAAAAGTTTGGGCACCCCTCTGAGATTTCATGACAATTTGCTTTTCCTTTATAATAGAAGATCACAGCAACAACATTTGTTTTCCTACAAAGATGTAGACGTTTTAGTGTTTTCCAGACCAAAATTCTTAGGGTAGCATTACATAGTTTTATTATAGTAAAATAAAATGCAAAAAATGGGATGTGCAAAAGTTTGGGCACCCTTATAAATAGCATTCATTTCAACACCTGTACGGATTTATAGCTGACAGGTTGCTGCACAAAATTGCTTTGATTAGCTCATTAGACCTTCAATTACAAAGACAGGTGGAACCAATCATGAAAAAGGCTATTTAACATAGGTAATAGCTGGCTGTGCCTGGCCTAGGTTCTTTCTTAGGGAGTGGCAAGATGGGGACCTCAAAACAACTCTCCACTGACCTGAAAGCTAAGATAATCCAACATTATAAATTAGGAGAAGGGTACAAAAAATTATCTGACAGGTTTAAACTGTCTGTCTCCACAGTCAGAAACGTAGTTGTGAAATGGAAGGCCACAGGAACAGTCCGTGTGAAGGAAAGATGTGGTAGGCCGACAAAAATAGGGGAAAGGCACAGGCGAAGGATGGTGAAAATGGTCACAGAGAAGCCACAGACCACCTCCAGAGAACTACAACAACATCTGGCTGCTGATGGTGTAGTTGTTCACCGTTCCACAATCCAGCGTACTTTGCACCAGGAAGAGCTCATTGGAAGGGTGATGTGCAAAAAGCCTTTCCTGAGTGTTAATCACAAGAAGAGTCGCATGAGGTATGCAAAAGCACATCTGGACAAGCCAGAAGCATTTTGGAACAAAATACTGTGGTCAGATGAGACCAAGATTGAGTTATTTGGTCATAACATGAACAGGTATGCATGGCGAAAAAAACACACTGCATTCAATGAAAAGAACTTGTTGCCCACTGTAAAATTTGGTGGAGGATCTATCATGTTATGGGGCTGTGTGGCTAGCACAGGTACTGGAAAACTTGTTAAAGTTGAGGGCCACATGAATTCCTTACAGTACCAGGAGATTCTTGACAAGAATGTTCTAGAGTCAGTCACAAAGTTGAAGCTACGCCGGGGTTGGATTTTTCAGCAGGACAATGATCCTAAGCACCGATCAAAATCCACCAAGGAATTCATGCAGAAGCACAGGTACAATGTTCTGGAATGGCCATCCCAGTCCCCAGACCTTAACATCATTGAAAATGTATGGATTTATTTGAAGAAGGCTGTCCATGCACGGAGGCCAAGAAACCTGACTGAACTGGAGACGTTTTGTGTGGAAGAATGGGCCAAAATACCACCTGCCAGGCTTAAGGGACTTGTCTGTGGCTACAGGAGGCGTCTACAGGCCGTTATTGCAGCAAAAGGAGGCAATACTAAATATTAATGGAATTATTTCTTAGGGGTGCCCAAATTTATGCACATGCCTATTTTTGTTTGAATGCACATAAACATGTTTCTGTTTGACCAATACAAGTTATTTCACTACTGAGATGTTTCTGTTACCATAAGGTATAACATATGTTAAAATGAAGTTGCTGCTTCAAAAGCTCAGCAAGTGACAAACTGATGCAGTGGTTTTCCTAAGGGGTGCCCAAACTTTTGCATACCACTGTATGTATATATTTCACATCCTCAAATCTTTATTGTTGTTATTGTAAATATTCTTCTCTCTTTTTGCACTATTTTATTTATCTTATTTGCACCATGCATGTTGAGTTGTTGGAGGAGCATGGGACATAAGATTTTCTTTGCCAACATATACGTTGTATATGCTGTGCATATGACCAATAAAACCTTGAAACCTTGAAACCTATTACAAATCTCTGACTTGACTGACAGCTGTGAATGGAGCGCTGTGATTGGCCAAAGTATGGCACGGTTGTCCGCGATGCGTACAGGCCTGCAGGTCGCTCTTTACAATGTTTTTTTTTCAGGATACTCACACGGGTTTGTCTTTCCTAGTTTAGATAACACCTGTAGTACACGTCCTAAACTACACTTGTGTTGTTTTATCAAAAATTTGAATTGTAATTATGATATTATTATTATCTGCTGGAGTAACCGGTGAGTGCGTCTTACCAGCTCATTGCTCAACCTGGAAGTCCCTGGACTTTTCTAAAAAGTGCTTTAAAAAATCCCTCACTGCATACATAGAAGTATGTGACGCAAAATACCACTCCATACCGTCTGCAGCACTTCAGCTGCACTCGTGATGCGATGTGATATGAATAAGGGCCACAGGTGCGCTGTGCAATAACATTACGGGACTGCAGTCCCCTTGCTTTCCTATCTCCAGTTACTTATGTTGTGGGTCAGAATAATATATTTAATTAAGCTTATGCACTGCAAATGTTATAATAGTCAGATCTGTCGTCAGCCTTTTATTGCCAGCAGTCGTTCCTGCATTTGGTGGGTTAAACTGTGATTCCATTAGCCTGGAATAGGACTTCATGGCCTTCGTGCACCGAGCCACATATCCTGCAGGTGCTTCACTCCAACCTAACTTTTCACTTTGGGTTTTGTTTCAAATCTGGTTTCATTCAGTCACCTCTGTATTGAGTCCTGTTGTGGTTTTAATAATCACCATGTGCACACCTTCCAAAGATGGGTCTAAAATACTCCAGCCCCAGCTTCTGTCACCAACCACTATCCATTTGGAATGTTGATACAAAAAACTATTCAAACATTCTAGTTAAAGCCAAACTAGAAATCGATATGTTTTTAGTCTACTTTTGTAATTTTGCAACATTTTACTTTCATCCTTAAATTTACACAGGCTTTGACGGTGTGTTTCTATGGAAAGACCGCAAGAGCATCGGCTGAGAAGGTTATGTTTCTCCATAGAAATGACAGTACAGAAAATAATTGAGTTACATTTCAAACCTGGGCTTTATTTTTTAGGACATTTTGGCCAGTCGTGTAGTACTATGTGCGTATGTGCTGGAGCGCCGTTATGACAATCAATCATTAAAAATAAAAAACTACAAATCAGCTTTACAGTGTGCACAGCATATCATCCTTATAATAAGTCAGTTTGAAATATTTGTATATTTATATATTATTTTTGTAGCTAAATCAACACTTCAATAGCCCTTATTTAAATCATTATGTCCTAAAAGTTGTAAGATGTCGTCGAGTTATTTTCTCATCTGAGCAGAGCTGAAAGCATCCGCGATGGGTGGAGCAGGGCTGAAGGAATGATGACTGGAAGATCTGGGTACTTTGTTATTGAGAGTTTTGGTTTTATGTACATGACCTGAGGCCTCCAACGCTGTAACCAGTTCTCTATGCATACATGCAGTAAAGCACCCAGGAAGTGCACCAGATGTTTAAGCACATTTTCATGGTGGTACTACAACTTCCGTGTCAGTCCATGATGTCATTAGGCCCAAAAAAGTGTCCATTGCTGTTTCCAGTTCTCTTCATACATCCATAAAACATACCAGTATCAGGCTGTGGGAGCCAGCAAGGCCGCCATGAGAGGACACCCTGCACTACCCAGAGATAATCCTGTCAGCCTCAGTCTCCCACGGTTCCTCTCCAACCAGGCTGCAGGGTCCCTGTGCTTGGAAAATGACCGGGGTCATTTGACACGCAATTTGCTGTTTGCTCTCCGTGAGGTTAGGCACAGAGTCTTGCGGTAAAAACAGCCACATAGGTTTTGTTTCTATCGTAACGTACCCTGCTAGTTTGCAGCGCTTAGCACAGTTGTCATCTGATTAGTTGCGCATCAAAAGGTCAGTAGTAACTAGGTCAAAGTTGAGATAATTAGAACTTTGAGGGTATTGCTCAATTCCAAGCGGTGTGCAGCGCCGAGGGAGTGCTCTCACCGAGTCGGGCTGCACCACTGTCTCTATGGAAACACCACGGCAACACCAGCAGAGCGCCGCTTTGCCCCTCGTCGTGTGAATGCAGCCTTACGATGCCACATTTGCATTAAAAAATGTGTGCACTTTACTTTTTTTCAGGAAGCAATGGCCAAATGCTTTTACTTTGAAATACGAAAACCACGTTGTGAGCAGGCTATCTGAAAAAGCAACTCAGGTAGATTTGTGTTCATCAGCGGAAAGGATGTCTCAAAAAATGTAAAATGCAAGTCAGCCTGTAGAGTTGAGCTGCACAAACTCATCTATGAGTTCACAAATGCCGATGGAAAGTTGTAAATGTTCGACAGACAATCACTAATGCGTTTTATCTACTGAAATCAATTTAATATATTCACAGATCATTTTCGTGTTTTGGGTTTTTCTTTGTATATTTTGTAGATTGAGTTTATTTTTGGGGAATTTAGAAATCTTTCTGCATTGCGGAAGGTGTTTTGAATGTACAGATGAGACTCAACTTCACTTCATGAAGACATACCTTTCTCCTTACCTAGGACAACAGGGCTGGAATATAGACCATTTTATCTTTACAAATATTTGCAAAGTGTGAAGAAATAACATTTAACATGGATCTCTCCTCTTCTCCTCTCTCTCATCCACCAGGGCCGAGTGTGTGTGCAGTCTGGGCCTGGGGTTCCGTCGTGGGGCCGGTGTGTTGGACATGCAGTTTGAGACTCCGGCGCAGCTCTTCACCTGCGGCTATGACACCTTCATCCGACTGTGGGACCTGCGACTTAGCCCAGGGTAGGCACGGGGCCCCTGAGGGTTGGGGTCTGTTTGTTCATTAGTGACCCCTGTAGTGCAGCCCCTGTACTGTGCCCCGCTGAGGCCCCGGTCTGAATTCACAACCTACAGCCACAAACATTGCTATTAAAACCGGTTTAATGTGTCAGATGAAGTGTAAAGGGATCGCGGTGTCACTTTAAGAGCTAGGCCCCTAAAACCCCTTTCCCACCAAACCAGTTCCAGTTGTAGTTCCTTGTTAGTGCTCTTCTGGTTCCGAACTGGTTCGCCTTTTTGGAACAAGTTGTGTCCACCATCCGGAGCCCGACTGGTGCCACGTCATGACGCCACCGTTTCAGCGGCTTTTACCGCCCGCTGCAGTGCTGCTCTTCCACCGGCATTTAGTCTGCCGTTAACTCACGGCAGCGGCCACTGGAAAGTATTCACTGTCTGACTGTCACACGAGCAGCTGATGCATACCCCCTCCCCATGACTGAATGTGTTTCAGTCTGAATTGACACTGTCTGGCATCACAACGCTGTTATGAAAATTTCTCTCGCATTTTACAGGTGATGTTAGCATAGCAACTGAAGCTAATCTGACTACTTACTTTGCTATCCTGTTGAGCCATAAGCCGTTTTCTACAGGCATATTTTACCGGCGTAGTTTTCACTATGATTCCACTTGTGATACTCGGACATGGCAACCTGTGTAGCCCATGTACTGATTCCATCCGATAGCTGCAATAATACAAAACAACAGGAGAACCTCTGCCTGCTCTTCCCAATGATCAGCAACAGTGAACGGATGGTGATTAAAGTACGGTAAAATATAAACAGCATCACACTGAGCCTGGTTGGTCCTGACTGACTTTATATATGTTTTGTTACTTTGCTCAGCCTATGACGTAAGTCTGACGGATTAGATTCTTGGTTCTTGAAGGGCAGTCGAGTGGTGCCAGCTAAGAACCGGGTTTCCTGCTGCAGTTGAACCCGGAAGAACCGGTTCTTAATTGGGCACTAGCTCCGAACCGGCCCTGGAACTGCTTTGGTCAAGGGGTAATAGTCAGGTGAGCAGTTGAACTACACTGAAAAAACTGAAAGGTTGACTTCAATGAAATGTATCGGGTTGGTTGAAACCAATAATATCGTGTTCAAATTAAAAATATGAAGTTTAACTTAATATTTTAACTAACCTTATATGGTTATTTAAAACTTGTTGACGGTTTGTTGTGTATGCAAACAGTTCAAGAGGTATTTGAAGAGGAGGAGGACTGAAAGTGTCCCTGATGGAGGTGAGGGCGGCTGAAACCTGTCACTGCGAAAGATAAAGTTTCACAGTGAAGGCGGTGCCAGAGCGGAGGAGCTCTTGTAAATGTGACTCTTTAAGAATGTTCTTTTTTTATTTATTTTTTATCATTTTTGGGGGCTTTTTGCCTTTAATCGGATAGGACAGTGGAGAGTGACAGGAAAGTGGGAGAGAGAGTCGGGGTGGGATCCGGAAAGGACCACGGGTCGGGAATCGAACCCGGGTCGCCGGCATACGGTGAAGGTGCCCCAGCCAGTTGCGACACGGCAAGGGCCAAGAATGTTCTCTTTAAGGTGAGCCCTAAAAGATTATGAGTAAACATAATGATTACTAACGCTCTAACCTGAATAAAGCCACAATGCCAGGTGACCCCCCCACTTCTTCCTTCAGTAGCATGCAGCGCGGTGTGTTACTGCAGCTGACCCCCGCCCTCTGCTCTCCATATTAATGCAGCAGTCCTGGCCATCGCTGGGGAGGGCAGCATTTATTGTCGACAGCGGGGGTTAGAGAGTTCTCAGGTTGGGGGGGGGGGGTGTGAATCAGTGAAGTAAGTCAAATAAGATCTGATTGGCAGATTGCTCTGGGGACTGTGAGAGGGGTTGGGCTGGCAGAGGGGGGTCCCTCTTTAGATATCAATAATTCATTGGCCCAAACCGAACCGGCCTCACAGGGTCATCCAGGAGGTTCAGGTTGTCTGGAGGTTGGGGTACACCCCTGAATAGAAATGCAGTGTGACAGAAAACAATGCCCCCATGCTGCTGCAGAAGATATGAAAGCTCATCCTCTCCTCCGTACGAGCCGGTCCGATCGATCCTTTTGTTATTGTGGGATCAATGTGTTCAGTGTCCTGTGTTGTCGTTGGTTATTCCCTCACAGTGGTTCATCCCATTAATGGGAACATAATAATAGCATAAACCAGTCCAGCTACCTTGGTAACAATAACTGAAAGGCTAAAACAACATCTGCCGGTCATTTACCTTATCCATAGCTGACATATAAATCAACTGCTTATTCAGTAAATGTTTTGCTCTCCCACATAAGATTTAAGAATTGCATTACAGTACAACACATTTGATTCATTTGAACATCAGTTAGTTTGGTTTGTTTGAGATTGTTATCATCCATTTAATATGTGAGATAACACACACCCTGTGTTCCAGCTTCCTGTTCACATAGATCAAACACATCCACGTCCTCACAGAGAAGAGCTGTCCTCCACCTTCAGGAGGACAATAAGTCACCTTCCCATTTGCTAGAAATACTGTGTGCGTGTGCGTGTGTGTGTGTGTGTGTGTGTGTGTGTGTGTGTGTGTGTGTGTGTGTGTGTGTGTGTGTGTGTGTGTGTGTGTGTGTGTGTGTGTGTGTGTGTGTGTGTGTGTCTGCTGCCCCTTTGTCTGCCCCTGGTGTCCCTCCCATCACTTATGGATGAGGCTGCACTAATGGAGGATCGATGTCTATTGGCAGAAAATACTTATGCCCAAAATACTTCCCCTCTCTTAACCACAGCCACCCTGCTCTGAGGCTCACCCAGCCTCGGGCAGCCCACACACACACACACACACACACACACACACACACACACACACACACACACACACATTCAAGGCCTTATTAAGAACAGTATCATTTTCCTGTCTCCAAAACTCCACAACACCCACAAGTAGCTCTTTTGCACGTCTGATGGTTTGAAACTTAGATTTTGGATTTGAAGTGCTCTCAGCTGGAGGACTTTCGACTAGTATAATTTTAATATTGTTTCCCGGACCGAACTCCTTGGGTCTTATGCAATGCAGAACACTTTAAATTGGATCAAATCTAGTAACCTTAAATTTATGTGACAAAACAATCCCAACTGAATTCAAAGAACTGGGACTGTTTGTCACACACTTCAGTCTTTGGGATCAGGATTCTAAATAGAAAATCAGATTCAATTTCATTTGACCCCTCTGTTCACCACATTTTTCTGCCATGGAGCTTTCTATTCCAATGTGTCTGGTTCTGGTTGAAGCTTTGTGAAGACACTCTGTCAGTAAAAGGAAAGCAGAGAGATTATATTTGTATGCTCTAGTTAGCACACAGTATCTCTTTGTAATATTTTGAAGTATGACGTGTGCAAACTGTCCCCTCGCTCCCAACAGGAAGTGTGTGATGGAGTGGGAGGAGCCTCATGACAGCGCACTGTACTGCCTTCAGACAGACGGGAACCACATGATAGCCAGCGGCTCCTCGTACTACGGAGTGGTGCGCCTCTGGGACAAACGGCAGGCTGCATGTCTGCAGGTATGTCTGAGCAGACGTCACACAGTGCAGTTATTGCTGTTGTTTTATAACGTACCTTTTTCTGTGCAGTTCTTCCAGCTGAGCTCACGCCCGGTGAGCAGCCCGGTGTACTGCCTGAGGTTCAGCAGCTCTCACCTGCATGCCGCCCTTGCCACCGCCCTGCACTCACTGGACTTCAGACAGAACAATGTCTACATCAGATGACACACACACACACACACACACACACACACACATTTTTATTAATCTGTTCAATAAAGCTGTCTATTTTCACAAGATAATGTTTCTTAAGGAAGTGCTTTTTATGATGAGTTAATAATTAATAATAGTCCCAATGTTAGTAAAACATTCATTACTGTAGGGATTTTAACGGGGACATCTTAAATGTATATAAACATAAAACAGAGTCAGACTTTATGGATAGGTTATACCTACTGAGCACGAGAATAACCTCCACTTGTTCAAGATTTATGGACTATATTTGTTATAAAGTAATTCAGAACGCTGAAGTGGACTGTAGGTAACTATGATCGACCTGTATTTGTAATATTTGATTGTGAAATATAGAGGAAAACGGAGGGAAATGGTAATAGATGGCCCCTCCCCGCTCTCCCTCCATGTGAGCCTTGTGAATGACTGCAGGCATCACGCCCATCATGCTAACCCTGCACACACCGCTTCGTTGTGTGTCTTTGTGTCAGGTTATTGGATGTTATTGGCAGGTCAGCACTTTTTTTGTTTTGGTACTGTTTACCTGCGTAATGGTCTAATTGTTGATTTCCATCCATCCAAAATGGTTATATTGAAACATGCCAGCAAAAAGAGGCTTAATTTCACCTCAAGGCTGGGGTTTCTTAAGGACATTTGCCAGGATAAAAGCACAAACACAATCAAGGAATAGAAACAAATGACATGCACAAATCCCTAAGGAAGCTATAGCTAAAGAACCCCCTTCCCCCACACATTGTATACAGTACCTGTGTACTGTACGTATACAGTGTGCGTGTGTGTGTGTGTGTGTGTGTGTGTGTGTGTGTGTGTGTGTGTGTGTGTGTGTGTGTGTGTGTGTGTGTGTGTGTGTGTGTGTGTGTGTGTGTGTGTGTGTGTGTGTGTGTGTGTGTGTGTGTGTGTGTGTGTGTGTGTGTCCTGATGAGAAGTCAGTGTATTATCAACGGACGTTGAAATGCAGTGTAAAGCTTTATGAAAGTCAATTTACAAATATCAATGTGATTTGGAATAGCATTTCCTCCAGGACAATGCTGACAAAGGACAAATACAAATGATAAACTCTGTGAAAATAAAGTGAAGTGACACTGAAAGTGAGCTGGACAGGTCTCATGTGTAGGACAGGAGGAGCATGCTGGTGCCTGCTGGGAAGGGGCTAAGCCATTAGCTTAAGGTTCTGTGAGCTCCACACATAAAAATCACACACTGTCTGCTGAGCCAGGAAAGAAGTTGCAGAGAGCGAAACTCTTTGGAGTGGCTGTCTGGATCCACCCAAAGCTTTTGAAGGGATTAAGGCACATTAGCGTCTTGACAAACCCGCCTCATCACTGTGGAGACACACTGTTTGGGTTTACATACATTTGACCTCTGCACCTGAGATCACACCGAAGGGGATTGGGGTTTGTGACCCTCTAAATCCCCTCCGTACAATGTGAGGATCAATGTGATGGACACAGATCAGATCTACATCATCTCACATCTGGATCCTCTAGGCACACTCACAGTGCACCTGGTGTTTCACAACAGCTGTGTGTGTGTGTGTGTGTGTGTGTGTGTGTGTGTGTGTGTGTGTGTGTGTGTGTGTGTGTGTGTGTGTGTGTGTGTGTGTGTGTGTGTGTGTGTGTGTGTGTGTGTGTGTGTGTGTGTGTGTGTGTGTGTGTGTGTGTCCTCTGTGACCGTTCCTGCTGCCATTAACGGCATATATTAGATCATGTGTCCTCCATTAGCTAATATGCAGGGCCACATAAAAGGTGTGCCAGGGTGCGTACAGACATTGCACACCCATGCAGGAGATGTGACCTACAGGGACTTCTGACACTTGAATTAATCATAGAGGGTGGGGGTGGGGGCCGTCTCCACAGACACCACACTCCATATTCTGGGTGGAAGATGTTGTTAAAGATGATCTGTAGCCAGGGCGAGTATATAAGGCCTGCCGTCCTCTGCCTGGTGAAGATCTGCGGCGGTTTGGCCAGGTCCTGCACCTCCACAGTGAGGGGGGGCAGCCGTCATCACACTGCTGCTGTCTCCAAAGCCTTATCTAATTTGTGAAAAACAAGGTGTTTTCTTATTTAATGCTGAGCTATTCCTTTTTGCTAGATTCTTTAATAATGAAAAAGTGCTTTGTGTTTTTCTGTCCCGCAAAATAACTATTAAAAGCATTCAGGAGGACCCCAGTCAGGGACCACTGTCAGGAACCACTGTGGCCCTTAAGCCTACCTCACAACCGGGTCCCTTCAATTGAGTGCTGCCGCTGCTAGTTTAAACAGCGTGTTGTTCTGTCTATTGGAGAGTGTTCCTCCTGAGGTCTAGCTCCCTGTGAGAGTACTGCTGAACACATGTCACTGGCGCCATCAGGTGTTCATCCGCTGATCCTCACATGTTGATCCTCCAGCAGAGGCCACACTCTTTACCTACTGCTAGTAATGCCATCTATACATCTGTACTCATTTTCAAAAATGCACAAGTCTGATGTATGAATGTTAATGTGACAACCAAGAGAGCACATTATAGTCATATTTTTAAAATATAAAAAAAATCCACTCTTGCTTGTGATGTGTTTAGCTGGGTATGTATTTTGTTAATTTATTTAACTATATTGTATTGTATTTTGCTGCTGTAGCAACAAAAAAATCCCAATTTGGGATAAGTAAAGTATTTCTGATTCTGGTTCTGATGAATATTTTTAGACCAAGTTCTCAAATATAACTTTCATGTTCTATTTATGTCCTCTTTTGACATTTGACATGAGTGTTAACCAATCGCTAGGAAAAGAGTCCTTATTTCCTCATGTCTAAGGAAAGTTTGATCAAAACTACAGGAAGATGCTGTTTTAGGAAATAACTGAACTGCTTTTTTTAAATTAAAATATATATCTGTGAGGGGTTTGATAAGCTGCATTTGAGAGCACATTTTTATTTCTATTGTGGATCAAATTATTCCGTGCATTCCTTCAGAGGAAAACATCTTCATGTGTGCTACACAATGGAAATGACCAAGCTACCAGATAGTGAGTGTGTGTGTCCCTGCCAAATCACAGTCACCTAAAATACTGCTCACACACCAACCCTCCCAGCTCCCACCCTTCACCTGTCAGTCATTCCTGGGTCCCCGGTGCTCAGGGGACCACAGGCCTGTCAGACCTCCAGCAGCCCCTCAAAGAAATATCCTCCCTACCGGCACGACCCACCCGTCCCCCCCTCCCTCACCCCCATCCCTCTCAGGCCCGCCAAACAAAAATAAAGTCACATTGAAGAGAGAGTGGACGGGGCTCCTGCTTTGCAGATCAGTCAGTTGATACCTGATTGTTGGGCCCTTAATCCTATTGTTTCTCCGACAGGATTACCTCTGTGGTCCCTCTCTCCCTGTGGCTGCTCTCTGGAGAAAGGCCAGATTAAGGGGATTAGTGTGTATCCTCCTGACTTGTCAAACTGGGATGTAAGGAACCATTGACTTGCCTGGGCACCCTGAATGAGCTGCGGCAGAGAGGTGCCTAAAGAAGAAGTCATGAAAGGCAGTGAACAAGCCAAAATTCCCAAAAGGACAATGTGATTTGTTTGCTTTTGTTCCCTTGAACTGGGATGAAAAGTTCAAAGGGCCGGCCCTCAGGAGCCCGGAGAAAAGGAAGGAAACAGGCAGAGAGTGGAGGAAACGTAACTTTACCAATTTCACATCACTACAAAGAAAGTCATGGCAGTAAACTGCTGCAGTGGAATCTGAATCAGAAATACTTTATTCATCCCAAACTGGGAAATGTTTTCGTTTCAGCAGAAAAATACAGCATAACAATAATTAGAACTAAAAATAAGAATATACAGATATACAAATAGTGCATCTGTATATGGGACAATACAACTGGCTGAACTGTCAAGGGGTCAAAGTTCAGCGTTGATATTCTTTCAGGTGATAACAACATGGTGCCTTTACCTTAACTGTGGCTGCGATGGAGTGCAGCCGTCTTTCAACCAGAAGGTTGTGGGTTGGATCCCAGCCCATGCAGTCAACAAGTCGATGTGTCCTCGGGCAAGAGAGTTGCTCCTGATGGCCAACGGTGTATGGGGGGGGGGGGGTGTTAAATAAATATGATATTCATCACAACGACTCAAAATGACAAGAAAATGCAAGGACAACTGAAAATACAAAAGAACAACATGTTGGCAGGTTTGAGGACAGCAGTCTGTTTAAGTGATCATGTAAAATACCTGGTTTGAGCAAAGAAATGAAAGACGACATCTGCCTCAACATCGGGACAAAACCTACAGTGGATGAAATGTGTAAAGCAATCGATAACTGGTTAAACCAAACCTTTCAAAGGGAGGCTAAAGTGGAAGCTTTCCGCTCGCCTGGTGACAGGTGACGCACACTTCACTGAGCGCGCCTTTCAGAGTGACATCAGTAAGAGCCAATCACTGTCCATGAAGAAACGTCATTCATAAATGGACCAATGGAGTGAGAGCGAGCTGAGGGAACAGTTATTGAAGTTGTACTTGTTGTTATTTGGTTAGCCACCGAGGTTTTTAACAATGCAACTGTTAATGAACTCTTCAGTGCTTCGGATGTTTTAGAATCTGATGCTTTTGGCGATGGGGTCACTGAAGCTCAACGTTGGTCAAGAGAATCCAGCGACAACGGCCACAGTGGAAGAGGTAATAGCTAGCTGATGTCATTTAAAACTTAGTGAGCTACGTTAGCTTTACTTAGTTAGCCTGTTAGCTTTAACCTGTTGGCCTATTTTGGCTGACCAAGTAAGTTTGTATTCTTTGCTCTCCGACCTATCTGCCGTGACTTTGGTTTTGTGTTAGTTTAGATGCTTGCCCCAATGGTCACACCAAGTTGACGTTGCTAAAGTTAGCAGTCCTGTTAAACTAGCACGTTAGACCACCAGCTCACCCAGCAGGCGTTAGCAGGGGGGTTAGCAGGGATGGGCACTGGAGATAAATACACATAATAAGACGTCCTTTTATTGATCCCAGTTTAGGAAGCCTTTCGTCCCAGCAGCATGTAGACAAGCATTGCATATAAACTACAAATGGGATAAAAATACAAAACAAACAAAGTGAAAAGGTATATGGACAAACAGTAAAACAAGTCTAATAAACACAACAGGAAAGAGCATATTGATATCAACAGCGAAATATGTAGAGTATCTCTGTTGAATATACGTATACAGATTATTATAATGAACAGCATGTCAACTAATTACATTATAACTACAAGTAATTACACTTTGGAATAAATGTAGATGCACAAGGTACAATATAGACAAACAGGTGAAAGGTCATGAAAAAGAGGCTCAGAGAGGAGCAGCTGAGCTGTCAGGCGGCTTCAGGAGTGACTTCCTGTGTATAACTAACAGTGCTGACATATTAATATGTCTATATTTAAAGTAGCTGGTGACATTTTACACACAGGGCATAGGTATAGTTAACAAACTCATTAGTTACATCATTTGAACTAGTTAAATCAAGTAGTCATATGTTGTACTGTAGTGATAGCGACTGGTGGGTTTGTTATAGGCTTAATCCAAATCTATCCAGGGATTGTGTGACTGATACTTAAACTGTACAGGCTGCACATCCTCGTGACACTAAGTGTAGCTTGATATGTGCGTGTATTACCAGTAAACCAGTAGGTAAACCAATTGGTGAAATATGAAGATAATAAATCCTGTACAGATGTAGGAGCCTAGGACCACAAAGTGTTTCTGATCCATCACTGACAGTCGGGTCAGACCCATGCTGATGGTTCCGGCTAAATGGAGAAAAGTAGCTTGGTAAGCGCTTCTGAAAGGAATGAAATGTGTAATCACATCGGCTGCTGAGCGATATGAAACTAAAGAATGTTTTTATTAAGAGAGGATCAGGATACTACGCTCAAACTTACTTCTATAGTTATTTCATTATGTATGCCTCATAGGAACTTGCTTTATGCTTTGATCATATTACAGGAATGGTGTTCAAATGTTTTACAGCTGAAAACATTAATCAATTATTTCTCAAATAAATATAAAATCAATTGCAAAACATTTGAGTCAGTTTATAAAGACACACTTCTCTGATTCCAGCTTCTTGAATGTGAATATTTTCTGGTCTCTCACATTTTTCACCATTAGTGCCACTTCATAGAACGAACCAGCAAAGTGTTTGACAGATTACTGCCAAATAAAATATTGAGAATTGCCATCCTAGCGTAGGATAATATTTAATAATAAAAAAGGGGGCTATGCTTTGAGGGTTGAAACAGTTTGCTAATGTCATGCTGTTGAAAGAGATGTTATTTCATTACAAAACATGTATAATGCTTTTGCTGTCAGTACTATATTTGAGTATTATGGTGTGTTAATGCTGCATGTTGTTGCGGGTCTAGTGATGAGTGCTGTGTGTCATGTTCACAGGCTCTGCTGTGCCAGGGACTGAATAACCAGAGCTACATCTGTGAGTCGGGTCACTGCTGCGGAGAGACCCAGTGCTGCAGCTACTACTATGAACTGTGGTGTGAGTGACCCCCCCTCTATTCCTTCAGACATCAGGACACCTATTAAATTATGTGAAGCAAAAATACACAGGACTCAAAACACATTCAATCACATAAATGTGTCCACGCTGCTCATACAATGTGCATTTACTATATTTTAACTTAATCCAACACATATTACACATTAGAGTGAATCTGCAGCGAAGCAA
The DNA here is from genome assembly GCF_036324505.1 of Eleginops maclovinus. NCBI lineage: Eukaryota > Metazoa > Chordata > Actinopteri > Perciformes > Eleginopidae > Eleginops > Eleginops maclovinus. Next base: position 625,639 of record NC_086370.1, read on the forward strand.
TAAGGAGGCAGAACATGGAGCTGTTCCTATGTCTGATCCAAACCTGATCTTCGCATCATTTTCTCTCATTTAAATTGCAGACGGGTGCTTTTCTAACATAAGCACTCCAAACTTTTCAGGGCAACCTCTGCTACTTTATAATTGACAGTTATCTTTATACATGGCACCGTTGTGAAGACGTGTTAAGTGTCTTTGGTCCATGTTCTGTGGGCCCTCTGCAGGGTTCTGGTTGGTGTGGACTCTGATCATCATCCTCACATGCTGCTGTGTTTGTCAGCACTGGCGCTCCAAGCAGCGCTTCCAGCAGCAGCGGCGGCAGAACGAGATCAACCTCATCGCCTACAGAGAGGCTCACAACAACTCCCAGCTGCCCCTCTACCTCAGTAAGGACCACCGCCACACATTCCACTCTGACAGCAGAGCCGGGAGGGTACTCAGCTCCTGTACTTGAGTAAAAGTAGAAGTACTCAGCTCCTGTACTTGAGTAAAAGTAGAAGTACTCAGCTCCTGTACTTGAGTAAAAGTAGAAGTACTCAGCTCCTGTACTTGAGTAAAAGTAGAAGTACTCAGCTCCTGTACTTGAGTAAAGTAGAAGTACTCAGATCTTGTACTTGAGTAAAGTAGAAGTACTCAGATCTTGTACTTGAGTAAAGTAGAAGTACTCAGATCTTGTACTTTAGTAAAGTAGAAGTACTCAGATCTTGTACTTGAGTAAAGTAGAAGTACTCAGGTCTTGTACTTGAGTAAAGTAGAAGTACTCAGGTCTTGTACTTGAGTAAAGTAGAAGTACTCGGGTCTTGTACTTGAGTAAAGTAGAAGTTCCAGAGTGTAGGAATACTCTGTCACAGTGAAAGTATTCTAAATGTTCCTCCAGTGAAAGTAGAAAGTACTCTCCTCTAAATGTACTTAAAGTAGCGACAGTAAAAGTAGTCATTGTCTGATTGGTCCATTTCAGAATAATATCTCTGATATGTTTTATAATGATTGATCAGTAAAGTGTTCTCAGAGCTGGTAAAGGTGCAGCTAGTTTGAATGCTTTGTATACTGCAGGGTAGCTGCTGGATTTACTGCAGGTGAACTACAGTCTGATTTAAGGGAGATTATATTTACCATCATTGATCCAGATCTGTAAAGTAACTAAAGGGATTCAATACATGTAGTGGAGTAAAAGTACACCATCTACCTCTGAACTGTAGTGGAGTAGAAGTACTCAGTAGCATAAAATGGAAATACTCTATAGTAAGGTACAAGTTTCTCAAAATGGTACAGTCCTTGAGTAAATGTACTCGTTTACTTCCCGCCTCTGTTGGTTAGCTGTTCCTCAGAGGAGTGTGTTCTGTGGTCAGGACGGTAGCAGAGTGCCTTGCTGTTTTCCCTCATTGTGCTCTGGGGTGTGTTACTTTCCAGGATTCCTGCCCAACTACCTGCTGCCAGCCTATGAGGAGGTAGTGAACCGGCCAGTCACCCCTCCTCCACCCTACACCCCCCTGCAGTCGGCACCCCACACGCCCACAGACCCTGCTGAGGACTCTCCTTGCCCCGACCTCGCCCTCTCTGTTTGCAGTGATGCTGATGCAGCGCTGCCTGGTTCTCCAGAGGTCCCGCTCAGCCCCCTCCACAGCGCCTCCCACCCCAACAAGGACTCCACCCCGGGCAGGTACCGGCGCTTCACAGGGGATTCTGGGATTGAAGTGTGCGATGGCCAGGAGCTGTGGGATCAGCACAGCTTTTTAGAAAGAGAAGTGATGGAGGAAGAGGGGGCGGGGCAAATGGAGGAGCCATGTGATGGACTTGAACAAAGCCAAGTCAGCGGAGCGGAGATCCACAGACACGCAGCGGTGGAAACAGAGCCACAGTCCCATAGCTAGTGCTGAATACAGACACTGATCCTGTGCTGAGGCCGGGCTCTGGGCTCTGTGGGGGTTTGACTAACAGGTGCGAGTGACAGGCCTGGAGACAGATAACCGATAAAGCAGAAAGTATGTTTTCAGCCGAGCTCCTCTCTTCTTGTTTTCAAGTTGAGGTTTGGTTTGTGGCTCACATCCCCCCTCCCCAAGGTGGCACTACTGTTAATGTGTACTCGCACAGTTTCTGAAGCTGTGTCCAGTGCTTCTGATCCACAGAACTCCATGTATGTGATCTGTCTGCGACATCACACCAGTTCATGTATACATATACCCCCCCCCCCTACAACACATATATTTGTACATTTACATGAAAACTTATCTTGAACACATTTATTTCTGAAAGAATTGCAACCCAGATCTATACCAAGCAGAACGTTAGTGTAATGTTTTTGCGGGTGTGTGATAAGCTGATGTCAGCCTGGTGTCTGATGCTAGCTATAGATAATATCTCATAGATCAACAAGCAGGACTCTTTAGCATCAATGTGTCCATTACGTCAAGGTTTCATTCGCCAAATCAGACTATCCCAACAGGTTTTGTACAACATGTACGTTTAGTTGAGTTGAATGACAGCTGTGGCTCCGTGCTCCTCCTGGTGTTGCTGCACAGCTGTTCAACAGAGGTATGCCACGGACCAACATTCTGTAGTAATGCTGTCCATCAAGTTTCAGCCTCCCTGACAAACCTAGAAACAACTTGTTTTTGAAACATCAATCACCTTTTCGTAGATGCTTTTTACTTCACACCTGTATCCAGAAGCCATCGTAATGAGAGTTCAGGTCCACAGCAGCATGTGACCAAACTGAAGCAGAGCCACAGATTCCATGGCTGGTCGCTCATTATGAGAGGCATAGTGAAGCTTTTAAGGGCTCATTTTTTTCAAAATGTTCTGCATGAGTTTTTCTCATTGATGCTACACTCCTGCTCTGATCAGAGTTCGCCAGGTGAGTGAGGGGGCAGGTGTGCTGCATACCGCAGAAGCAGACTACATTGGCATGTCCTGGTTTACTGGAACTAACTACTAATATCTGGGCTTATTGCTAATTCCTTCTAGAAAATAGCTTCATGGTAAAATCAGTCCTTCAGCCTTTTAAAGTGTACAGTGTGATACACAGGCCTTACAGTTCCACAGGTTAGCCAGCACAGCTGCGATCTGTCAGAGCCAAGTATGGAGACATATAACAGACATAGCACGATGCTTTACTCCAACGGTGATGCAACGTTCTTCATAAAAATGTGTCAAAGAAGATGCATTAAATAGGTGTGTGTGTGTGTGTGTGTGTGTGTGTGTGTGTGTGTGTGTGTATGTGTGTGTGTGTGTGCGTGTGTGTGTGTGTGGTGAGATGCCACAGTGCCATAATGTGCAGGGGTCAGGGGAAGTGTGTGTGTGAGAGAGTGAGAGAGACACTCCATGCTGCTGCACTGTACAGTATATGCTCTTTTTAATCCGCTGAATGAAAATATAGTTTTCTGTCACAGTTTTTAATGAGTAATTAAAAGTAATGGAGACCACCTGGCTATTGGAGTTTCTGAGACGGTTCTTAATATGAGGGGTGCATGCTAACAGCACATTGCATGCAGGTTGAATAAAGAGTGCTGTCAGCTGCTTTCATATCGCACAGTGTATATGCTACATACTATATATATCAATTATATTTATATATAGTATTGCGAAACACTTGAGTCAAGTCAACGCCGCTGTCACAACTTCAGGGGGGGAGCCCTCCAAAGAGCGTCATGGCTAATCGCAGAAATAAGAGAGAAAGACTTAACCTAAACTAAACTGCTGCTGGGGCGCCAGAAAGCCAATGTTATGCAGGGAATCATGTCCAATGTCCCGGCAGAACATCCTCACGTCCGTTTATTGCAGTGTGTCCAATATTAAACAGAATGATGATTTTCATCTTTCTTGCTGTTTCTCCTGGTAAAAAAAACATCTGGTGCGCCAATCCCCCCCTCACCTGTCTCAGGTATATACTACCAGGTGCACAGAACCTCCTTCAAAAAAAAGCACAGAACTACTGCAGCTAAAGTAACTGATAAATAATCATTCCTTTAGTACAAACTAAACCAGCTAGAGATACATATTCAATGACTAAGAACATAAACCAATATATAGCTCCAACACCCAGGGTCACTGACATCAACACATCTGAATCCAGTCTGCATGAGAGGTTCAGAAAGGAAGTACACACACTGACGGCTCTCACACATGACCCCATGTCCCACAGCTGAGTGAAGAGAGCATGGGATGGTCTGACCCTGGATGTAACTGTACTGCATATCGGGGTGAAGTGCCTTGCCCAGGGACACAACAACATGCTGACTCATGCAGTCACTGGACTGGAACCTGTGCACTGTCCCCCTGTGCCACAGCCGTCTCCCTGTAGCACAGTGACAGCAGTGCACCCCCCTGGCTCAGAAGCCAAGCGGTGTCCTGTGTGGAATAATGCCAGTAATGCTCATCTTATGGATGGCTAGGAGCCTAGGACCACAAAGTGTTTCTAGAGGGCATTTGTTACTTCCCTCTTGGAGTTGCCTCAGTTCTAAGTTCTTATTTCTTCTGTTGGAACTCCTCGAGTTTATTTCAACCTCATTGATGATCAAGATGGTTTTTAAATGAGTCAACACAGAAGAAGGCATTTATGTCTTAAAAATAACTATGTTTATTATAACAGCATTTACACAATTCCTCTGTCACACACAGCAGAGTGTTATACCCTAAACATCACTTTCATAGCAGTCTTACAATTTGGATATGAAAGCATCTCCTGCTGCCGACTGCAGTGAGCTCCACAGCGTCTGTTCACCCTTCGTCAGCCTCATCCTCCAGCAGGAAGTCTCGGATCTCCTCCCTCAGCTGAGACCTGCAGGACAACACACGCATCATTCTCCTGTCTATACTCGTGTTGTGTTGATGTTAGACGCTGGGTCGTTGCTCAAAAACAGGTGCAGGTGTTCTTACTGGGCGCAAATGACCAGAGAAGCTCTGAGTATTGTAAAGGAAAAGAGAGAGGCACAGCTCCATGTTCCTAACTCTGATTATTGTACAGTGCTCCTCACCTCCTGAGTCTCCTCTGAGCCTCCGACAGGATGTAGTGCGGGAGAACCTCCTCAGACGACTGGAGAGAGAACAGACAAGAGACAGGGTCAGTAGCAGCAGACTAAATATTGTATGAGAAACACTTATTTCTTTTTTTACAAAAATGATATTTAGCAAAATTCAATACATGTGGAACACCTGACCACCTGATCAAAGAAATTAGGGGCAGCAGTTTACTTCATCAGTTCCCAAATAAACAGAGGGCCGGCTGTGTGCGCACGGAAGATCAGAAACTGCACCAACTGCTGGAAGCCACGTTCAATCTGGCAATAGGTGCTATGATGTGTATTCATGTATTACAGTTTTGAAGGTACTTATGTGTACTATGATGGGATTATCTATATGCACATCAGATTAATATGATGGGTGAGGCGGCTTTCATCCACTACGCCCTAAACTGTGGAACACCAGAAACATCAGAGGGGTCGTGCACTTTTAACCGGCTGCTGAAGAAACACCCCTTCTTAAAATTCAGTTTCCAGTATAACGTATTTACTTTAGTATATCATTGTATCTTGTTCAGTTGACTTGTAAGTTTTAACGTATACTATGTAACATTTCCTTTTAACTTGATCTCTTGATCTCTTATGCTCTGTGATCACCAATGCATTTGCATCATTTGGTTGTGTATACATGTTTATTCTATGTGTTTTATTTTGTCTTTGTATTCCTTTATTCCTTTGAGGGGGATAATTATTGCTTTCATTGTTTTTATTATCATACCTTGTACCTGCTTGTGTTTGAACACATTTAAACCCTGTTTTATGCTGCATGTGATCCCAGGCCTTACACTCTGATCTGAGGTGAAGTTCTTCTTGTTGGTTTTAATTTGTGATGTAAAGCACTTTGAGCTGCACCTGCTGTATGAAAAGTGCTTTATAAATAAAGCTTTATTATATTAAGTCAGATATAAAGGGCATTTGCAGGAGGCATTTGGAATACTGCGAGTGTAGAACTCAAAGATCAAACTCCATGCTCTGCACGTTGCACTGACGGGAAATGGCAGAGAAAATGAAGGAAGGGTGAAAGAAGGAGTGATAGTGTATAGAAAGCTAGTGATTCTGCAGAACTATCATATAGTCAGCAACAGTAGGAACATGTGGACCTCACTGTGTCCTTTGACCCCGCTCATGGAGTTTTCAGTGACGGATGATGCATAATGGGAATCTGTTTTGAATCCGTGCTTTAACACTAAATGCCTGTGATATTGGAAGGTGCAACAGATGTTGACATGTTATTTCTTAAGTTATATTGGGTCAGCGAATGTCATGGCTACTTTTATGGATGCATATTTCAAAAAGGACTATCAAAGACTTCAGTGACCCATGTCTAATCTTAAAACTGTTTTCCTCAAAGTCAAACATTCAATCATTTTAAAAGGACCCCTTTAACAACAAATACAAAGTTTAGATTGTGTCCCTCACCAGGTCTTTGATGGTCAGCTGACAGCTGTAACACAGCAGGCTCCTCAGGGGGGGGGGCTCAGAGGCTCTGTCACACAACAACACCACAGCATTTAGTTTTTGTGTCCGCTTTACAATTGCACCCAAAAAGTATAATGACATCATGAAGACACAAAGACAGAGGCTGCAAGAGTAATGACATCAGCTCCATCTGATCACTGCTAATGTGGACGTGCTATCGCTAACACGCTAAAGTAGAACAGGATGCACAAACGAGGGCTAACCCTGCGGCCCGTTACTGTACATACATGAAACCTGCACTGACTGAACAAGACATAGACCTGCAGACTCGTGACAATATATTCAACAATCCAAATATGTATATATGATCATTCAAATGATCCACGTTTTACCCTGATATCTTGTTTCAAAGGTTACTATATCCTTTTAAATTTAATTAACACCGGTCCAGTCTTCTAGTCTTGATACAAGACGCCTCCAAAAAATCCATGGTACACAAAACACACTTGTTTCTATTACCACTGTGATAACTGTCTGCTACTTCAACACTTTTTAATGTAACTTCTCATTGATGCGGCTACTTGTTTGATTAGATACTCTGTGTTTAAGATGTGAGCTTTCTCTCTGTAACACTGTGAATCCCTATGGGACGGATGACGGACTTCTGAGTCCAGCAACTCCTGTCCTCATCGATGTAGACTGCTGGCTTTAAAGGGAGCACAGAACAGCTTCAGCTGCCCTGTCCACACACTGCTTCAGTTCTGATTCCACTGTATGCATGTCAGACTGAGTATGGAGAGGTTACTCACACACCTCCCTTAAAAAAAAATGAACCTTTTCATTTAGTGTCCCTAAGAGCCATGTTTGAAGCAGGTCAATAAACCACTCAACACTTACTCTGCAGACGAACAGCAGCCTCCACCACGGTTCCCACAAGCCTCTCCTCCAACAGCGGAGCAGCACTGTGAGGCGGGGGGGGGCGCCTCTGGAGCTTTGATGAAAACAGGAAACTGGAGTGTAAGAGCTCATCTGCATGGGTGTGTGTATATACAATGTATGTGACACAATATCTATTCCATCACTGACAGAAGTGTCATTATCATGTCTCTCACTGGACGAGAGACGTATGCTCATACTGCTCAACGCTCTCTGTATGCAGGTGGACCGCAGGCAGAGTGTAGGCTGTGTGTTCATTGGCTGACAGTATATGTACCTGGTCGGCTCTGTTCTGGAGACTGAGTCTGCGAGAGCTGCTCTGAGATCAGGGTGGCGCTGAAGGCTGAAGCATTCTCTGGACAAGAGAGGGACAGAGACAGACAGGCTGAGGAACGCTGGACGCTTCGACTTCACATCATTACATCACAGAGCTCAACAACACCTTCTCACCAGCAGCAGTGTCCAGGGCGCACACACATAGCAGACACCTGTCCCCCCCCGCTGAGGCCAAGCTCTTGCAGCTCTGCAGCTTCTCACTCGTCCTGCAACACACACACACACACACACACACACACTTTAGAAGATGTGTAGCCTCCCTCAGTGAAAGCCCCCTCAGGTGCTCACACTGACCTGTAGATGGTGCTGACGGTGGAGGGGAAGTCTGCCTGCAGCTTGGTGACGAAGCTCTCTGTCAGACGCTGGATGCTGGACTTGTCTGCAGTCTGTGGGAAACAACGCACACACAATCACACAGACCACACATGTCATGTGATGTTTCTGAAACACCAGAGCCAATTCCTCATGAGTTAACCTACTGGGAAATAAATGAAATGTTTCTGGTTCTGATTCTAAACAGCAACATTTCAAGCTAGGAGCAGCAAGCTCTAGGAGCAGGGCAGCCTGGGGGTTCCTGACGTGGGGAAAGTGCCTCAGAACAACCTGGTGTGTAAGATCCAACCAGACGAGAGGAAGCAGCTCCAGACTGATCAGCACCAGGAGAAATCGTTACTACAGGATTTTGTGTGGGTGTTCAATTGGTGTTGACGGAAGCTCCTCAAAAACAGTACAAAACAGTGCAAAACAGTTCCAATGGAGACAGTTGTCAGACTCTTTTCGGTAGAGGTGCACAGAGAGAAATGGTTTGGAGTTGCTTGTTTTATTCTTCTGCATCTGAAACATGTGTGTGTGGTTCCTGCTGTGTTTCTGGCACATCTTACCTTGGTCTCGAGGCCCGCTGTGAACACCGACGGCACGCTGAACATACGGTTGTAGTAAGCTATTTCTTTAGCTGAGTAGTCCCTCATTGGCCTCACTAATATGATGTCCCCATACCTGGAGTCTGAGAAACCCTGAAAACACACATCCATTGGCATCATTTGTTTGGTCAGATTTCACATTCTGTGGAACCCTAGAATAAGAGAAGAAAGGGGTCTCACTGTGTCGTGAGCCAGCTGAGCCCCTCTGCCCAGGGAGATGCTACTGAGCAGTTTAACAGCTAGCCGGGTGCAGCTGTCCCCCAGCATCACTTTGCTGTAGCCTGCAGAGCGCGCTGTGTGCACCAGCAGGTGCTGCCTGTGAGGAGAACACACATGCTCAGAAAAATACACAAAACACACAACGGATCTTCCTGCACACCATCGGCTGTTAAAGGTCTAACCCCCCTGTCGTGTTCGGCTAGAATCTGTCACTCGTAAATATTGTGTTTTACATTTGATTGCCTCAGCAGCTTATGATTTCCTCCACAATAGGTATTTGAACATAAACCATTTCTAATCACCACTTCATACAATTTTGAGGTTTAGACAACTTTGTAACACATATGGTGTTCCCGCTCAAAACCGCCACCACAGGAAATGAAGGGGTAATGGTGCTTAAAGAGGGAGTGAAATAAAAAGTGGAGAGGATTCATGTTTTTGTGTTAATGTAAGAAAGCAGTTCAGACAGAACAGCAAAGTGAGGGAGGAGAGGGGGGAGAGGGGGAGAAAGTAACACGACAGGAGGCGTTAACTGGCATCACCAATGCTAACATGCATACTACATGTTGTCTGACCTCTCTTGGCCTCGCACTTGGTATTAACCACATGGCCGTTCAGAAAGGAGCTCAACACCTTCCTGGGGGGGTGTATCTGCACTCATTTCGCAGAAATGTCCCAGTCTGGGATTCATAAAGTAAATCTCATCTTATTCACCATAAACCTGAGACAGTGGAGGGGAAAGGAGCTGGGGTCTGACCTCAGTGTGTTCAGCAGCTCTTCTCGGGCGGTCAGGGTCCTGGCAGAGCCTAGGAGCCGCTGCAGGGAGTGTGTGTGGGCCTCCTGGACCTCAAGTGGGGGAGTTTCCTGCTGCTGCTGTGCAGTCACACCGCTGCTGCCGTCGCTGAGCAGGAAGTGATCCACGGCTGCTTTGTAGGCGCCAGCTTTCCATTCTGGAGCTCCTGGAGCCGACAAAACAACTGAACTGGGGAGGTCCAGAACCTGAGCCGATGAAACACACACTCCCTTCAGACTGTGGTCATGGTATAAGGACACGTGTATTTACTGACATGTAGTGCCACATGTAGCCACGAAGTGCATGTGGGAACGGGCCACACTGACCTGCTCCAGAGGCACCACAAGGAAGGGGAAGCCTGTGGCTCTGAACACCGCCTGGAGCTGGTCCACCGTCCTCCGTCTGTCCTCCACCGACTGACCCACAGCCCCCCCCTCTGGGAACAAACACACACAATCAGTGCAAAGGGTTGGACCGAACCATTCCAGAAATGCAAACACTTAGATAATAACTTCTGATTTGATTTACCGTCAATGTAGACAATGCCGGGTAAGAATCTCAACTTCTTGTGAGCATTCTGACTCAAACCCTGAGGAAGGAGAGGTCCACAGCTGCATTAGTGTTATCCAAGCAAAGGATCCATCAGATTATTATTACCATCAGAACATACAGAGGCATTTTAAAGACGTTAGAGTGTCCAGAACATAACCTGCTCTACTGCTACTGATAACATTGAAGCAAAGACGACGGCCACAGGAAATCCTGGCTGAGCGGCAGGACAAAGCCTCTGACAGCTGTACATTAGTACAGTGCAGTTTTGTCTGCAGGTGTGTAAGGCTCTGTGCTCTGGTGCTCATGTTCTGATAACAACACATGATTGCTTATTAAATAAATAAATGTTTATAGGAAATAAACTAATAAAGCTTATTTTTGCTGAATGTAAAACCTCACAAATCAAAGGTTTCTTGTTTAATAGATATGTCCAGATATACACTATTTGAATATTCATACGTACAGAGATAGAGAGTAATCATTCAAAGACAACAGTTTGAGCAGAGCTTGTTAGATGATGAGATTGTGTACGAGGATATCTTGGAACATAGTTCATCACAATACAACGAAAGGAGATAAATGCCCGTATTGAACGGGCCAGATCATAGTGACCCTATACTTAGGGTCTACATAGACACAGATGGGGTCACCTCTTGGACTTGACTGAGCATGGAGCAGGAAGAAGGCCCTCCAGACACCGCCAGCAGCACCTGAAGCACAGTTATCACAGCTTCACTTCAGATCACTGTTCTGAGGGGCATTTAAGATGCACAAGCAAAAATAAAAAGATTTAAGGTAAGATTTTTTAAAACATAAGTTTAAGGAAGGATTGTACACAGCTGCCCAGACACATATATTACATCCAACAAAGAAAAATAGAAACGTGAAGTCAGTAGAGCAAAGATTACCTTTTCTCCAGGAAAAATCAGCCGGTTTTTGCCCAGCATGGCTCTGAACTTATGAATGAAGTACTCCTTGAAACAGCCCCTGACACACCAGAAACCATCGGAGTCAAGTCGGTGAAACACAGTCAATGTGTTCTCAAACCACGGATCATCTCTGCAGCTCTACAAAGACCTGCTCATTTTCCCTTTTTCTTTCAGAATTAAACTTTTTTACATTTCAGTCTCTCCTGCCTCCCTTCCTGCAGCGGTTTCACTTTGAACGTCTCTCAGCCAATGTTGGAGTACAGAGCGATGTGAAATGCTTAGTTTTACATGCAACGAAAACATTTCCCAATTTGGGAAAAATAAAGTATATCTTATCTTACAGCTGAAATCAGCCCTGACAGAGGGAGCAGTAGCAGTGTGTTTGATGACAATAGAGAGCTTGTACATGGTGTCATTTAGGAGTATATACGTCTACCTATGTTTTTCCACTGATAATGAGAGCATGACTAAACCTTATTCATTCAGAAAAGTAAACAGTTTGGGTTTTATTTGACTAATATAATACAACTAATAGATTTAATTAAACAGACTTGAAATAAAAACAGGTTTTAAAAAACTAACAAGACGTTAGTTTTTATTTGTTGGTCTTTCTTTAACAACTCCACCCACACATGGTGTGTCCCTAACCCTAACCCACCGCACATGAAGCTAAGACTGTATCAGTTTTAAACAAAATCACAAAGATCTGAAGCTGGAGGATCAGGGCTTTGGGCTTGTTGTGTTAGCGTCATAGCACTGCAGAGTATATACCTACCTGCAGTATGCATCTCCTGCTCTGATCACCACCGCTGCACCCGCCTCTTTGCATTTCATACACTGCTTGGAAACACTGCAGATGGAGGAACAACAGCCATGTTAGAAGCTGCTGTGAATGGATTGTTATTGTTGTACATATGTATGTGCTGTCATTCTGTAGAAATGGAGATGTTCCAGAGTAATCTTTTAACGGGGGAACTTGCCGGGGCCCTTCTGATTAAAGCTTTGGATGAGTTTAAACCAGTTTAATCTCACCGTGTTTCTGAGTAGACGCTGAAATAAATGAAGTGATCTTTCCTAACAACATCTCAAAGTCTAAGCACTGCATGTGCAGCAGTGAGACTTCATTTTGGGAGTATGCACAGTTAAAACCACTGGTGGAAAGTAACTTAGTACATTTACTCAAGTGCTGTACGTAAGTGCAGTTTTGAGAGTCTTGTATTTCATGTGGCGACAAAACTACCATTGAATGAAGTCGCTGAGAGGCTAAGTCTGGTTCATATCTGTGACCAAAGTAAATACTTTAAACCACCCCCTGTAACAATTGCAGGAAGTGAAGAATTACAATTACAACAGTGCATCAATCATTATAAAACATAGAGATATTATTCTGAAATGGACCAATCACACAATGACTACTTTCACTGTCGCTTACAATACTTTCTACTTTCACTGGAGGAACATTTAGAATACTTTTACTGTGACAGAGTATTCCTACACTCCGGTCTTCTACTTTACTCAAGTACAAGACCTGAGTACTCCTCCCACCTACGTTACATCCGGTACGCTGTAACGTGACATGCTAACGTGAATTTACCTGGGCAGCTCCTCGCGCTGCAGCGGCCCGTGGTACTCCTCCTCCACCTGACACATGACCGCGGAGCTGGGTCTAACTGTTCACCCGGCTTCGGGACCTGGCTCTCAGCCTCTCTCTGTCCGTCGGGCTGTTATACCGGCTACATTCACTGAAGTCCCGTTGATCCAGTACCGGCTGTCTCGTGTGTGTTTTCCATGGATGATATGTCTAATGCATACAAATCATGTCTCTTTCTGATGACGTAGAGGGTCTACTTTCTGATGCTTGAATTTCGATACCGCCCCCAACTGGTGTGGAGGGCGGGTAAAACTATGACTGGATAATATATGAATTATACTGTATATGTTTTTATTATTTGCATTTTAAGAAATGATTTGATTACAAGGCCTACATAACAGAAGAAATACTCAGATACATAACATAATTACAAAACAATCCACATATCAGGAAAAGAGAGGAAAGAAAAGGAGAGAGAAATAAGCAAAGGAAAACAGATTGGTAATAATTTATAACTTATAAGGTTTAGTGGTGTTTCGGTGAGCAGTATGCCTGAGCAGGTTTAAGAACTGTTACAAGTGATTGATCAAGTGATTGATTAAGCTTCAAGTTAGGGTTTCAGTGTGCTCATTATGTGGAGGTATGCAGCTCATCTTTAGGGAGCAGCCAAATAACACCTCACACACAGGTTAAATTCCATTTAGACAAAGTTCAAGAACATTAATCTCATTCAAATAGAACATGTTATTGCAATGCTCTTTTGACTGGAGGTGTTACTAAACAGTCGTCTTGGCAGTGGTGGCGATGTCCATAGGGACCGGAAGGTCACCGCTTCAAGTCCCCAAAAGACCAAGTGTTACCGAGGTGTCCCTGAGCAATGCACTCTTCCCTACAGTGCTCCCCGGATGCCGTACATATGGCAGCCCACTGCTCCTAACACTAGGATGGGTCAAATGCAGAATCTATATTTCCCCTCAGTGGGACCAATCAGAGTTCCTTCTCTCTTCTACTTAAAATACAATGCTCAAAAAAAATTAAAGGAACTCTTTCAAAATACATCAGATCTCAAAGGGCAAACAAATAATACTGGATATCTATACTGATATGGACTGGGTAATGTGTTAGGAACGAAAAGACGCCACATCCTTTGATGGAAATGAAAATGATCATCCTACAGTGGGCTGAATTCCAAAACACTCCCAAGCTCAAGGGGTGCTACAGGCTATAACCAGAAAAGTGCCATAAAAGCAAAAGATCGGATCTGTTTTGGTGGAAAAGGGGCATTAATGACACGACGGGTGGTGTCCTTGGGTATCGCCTCCCAGATCCGTACCAGGGCATCAGTGAGTTCCTGGACCGTCTGAGGTGCATTCTGGAGGCGTCGGATGGACCGAAACTAGGGATGCACCGATTGCCAAAATGTCGGCCGACATAACATTGTTGCCGATACCGATGGCCGATGTTTTACTATGTAAACTGTAATGGTAGCACAATGCAGACTAAGGCAGCCTATCCCTTTAAGAGAGAGAGTGGGGGATACGTGTGTGCATGTGTAAGAGCGAGAGAGAGGTTGAGCCATAGTAAGTTTCTGGAAGTTAACGGGAGTAGCAGCAAGTATAACAAAGTCACACATATAAACGACGCCCCCCCCCCCCCCCGATGTGCCGATGGTGGTAAATAGGACTAACATCGGCCAAGGCCGATGTCTCACCGATGTATCGATGCATCCCTAACCGAAACATAATGTCCCAGAGATAATAACATAATATCGTAATGTGTTCTCTTGGATTTAGGTCTGGCAAACATAGGGGGGCATTCAATGGTATCAATTCCTTCCTCCTCCAGGAGCTGCCTGCATAATCTCTCACCATGAGGCCGGGCATTGTCATGCACCAGGAGGAACCCTGGACCCACTGCACCAGCGGAGGGTCTGACAATGGGTCCAAGGATGTCATCTTGATACCTAATGGCAGTCAGAGTGCCGTTATCTAGCCTGTAGAGGTCTGTGGGTCTCTCCATGGTCATGCTGAACGATGTGACAGGCAGCAGATTGTTCTCCACGGCTTCTCCAGACCCTCTCACTCCTGTCCCATGTGCTCAGGGTGTTCTTGCTCTCCTCTGTGAAGAGCACAGGGTTGCCAGTGGCTGACCTGCTGTCAGGTCCAAAACTGACACTCGCAGCAAACACTGTTAAATAAACACATGAGACATCAGTTAAGGTTGTTAAAACTTGCAAGGAGAGAGTGCAGGAGACAGTGCAGTTACAACGCCCCCACAAACTCTGCCTGTCCCGCGCACCTCCCTTTCTTTTTATTAGTTTTAGGATGCCCTAATCACATAAGCACGAGTCAGCATAGAGGGAGGGGATTGTGAGGCTGCTCGTGTCCTCTAAAGTACATAGTTGCTTTATATGTATATTTGTTGGTGTGTGTGTGTGTGTGTGAGGAGTGTGGAGGAGTCTTCCTGCACGTGCGTCCTTCGGTGGTCATGTTGCTGAGTGTTGTTCTGAGAACGTTCTCAGGGAGTAGTTTCTCATACCAAGTATCTGTACAATCATAATAATCTGTTGCTTAAACAGACGGTTTCTACCAGTTATTTTCCATACACGATTAGGATATGGTAGACAATGATAATGACTGTGTATTTAAAAATATATACATTTATTTACATTTAATTCTAACACCTGCCAATTCTGGTGTTCTCTGGCAAATCCAGCTCCATGGTGCCGGGCAGTGAGTACAGGGTGCACTAAAGGACGTCGGGCCCTCAGGCTACTCAGGCTCATGAAGTCTGTTTCTGATTGTTTGGTCAGAGATATTCACAACAGTGGCCTGCTGGAGGTCACTGTAGGGCTCCGGCAGTGCTCTTCCTGTTCCTCCTTGCACACAGGAGCAATTACCGGTCCTGCTGATGGGTAAGGACCTTCTACGGCCCTGTCCAGCTCTCCTAGAGTACCTGCCTGTCTCCTGGAATCTCCTCCATGCTCTTGAGACTGTGCTGGGAGACACAGCAAACCTTCGGGCACTGGCACATATTGATGTTCGACTGCCGGTACAACCTCTGTAGGGTCCAGGTATCACCTCATGCTACCAGTAGAGACACTGACCCTAGCCAAATGAAAAACAGTCAGAAAAGATGAGGGAGGGGAAAATGTCAGTGACCCCACACCTGGAAAATCATTCCTGTTTTGGGGATCGTCTCGTTGTTGCCCCTCTAGTGCACCTGTTCTTAATGTCATTAACACCAGAGCAGCTGAAACTGATTGACACCCCCCCCCCCCCCCCCCCCCCCCCCGCGCACACACGCACACACAAACACACACACACACACACACTGCTACTTAACTGACCAGATCAATATCCCAGAAGTTTAATTGACGTGATGCTATTCTCTGATTAAAAAGAGTTTTTCTTTTATAGCAGTGAAAGTCAACTAATTCTAAACTGTACTGCAAGACCTCTCACTGAGACAGGGGAGGAACCAGATCCTTTTTCAGTTCTTCTTTGTTTCAGCTCTGAGGATCGATAGAACACATTTGAAGGTTCTTTCTTTGTTTTTTAAAGTTCTGAATTGTTTGGGACCAGGCAACATCAATGATAATATTTAGCAAAATAATAATTGTACTTAGATTTTAATATTACTGCTATTGTTATTATAGGGACTTGTTTTTTTGTTTGGTTGGAGCTTATCTGACAGCAGCTGGAGGAGCACGTCGGCCAAACACACACACACACACACACACACACACACACACACACACACACACACACACACACACACACACATACACAGCTCTCTGTCACAGTGTTATTCAGGTCATCTGCTCGCAATGTTTACCTCGCGCTCGGCTGACCTCGTGCAGCAGGATGGTGTGTTCTGAACACCAATAACCAGACAGAAGAGCATGTTTTCAGTACATTTATTGAAAGTGCTGCATGGCTAATGCAGCAACTCGCAGCCTCCAAGACAGCTTGTTCTCTCTGAGCTGAGCGCAGGCTCCATGATGGCGATGTTCCGGAGCTTTGTCTCTTCGGGCTCCCAGCTCCGGCAGCAGCAGCCGGGCAGCGGCGCGGCGGCCCCGGCGGAGGGCATCGAGAGCCAGTTCTCCTGTCCGATCTGCCTGGAGGTGTACCAGAAGCCCGTCAGCATCGCCAGCTGTGCTCACACGTAACGTAGCTGCTCCATGTCGGCATGTGTGTTATGGACATCAAACCGCAGACTGAATGTATTTTGTTGTGTTCCAAGCACGCAGCATGCAACACCTCCACCGTGCCGCTCCATCACTGCATGGTATCCGGTTCTGAAAATAATTCACTAGCCTTTCCCGCGTATAGAAACCGTGTCCAGTTCTATGATGTGTCCATGGTAGCCTACTGAATCAAGAGGAGCTAGTAGTCCTTTTATGCCTGGTAAAGTAGCCTTTACAAACTAACATGTGAGACATAAATACGCAGCAGCAGTCTGGCTTTCACTTGTTATGTCACTACAGACTGCAGACACTGAGATGTTGTATAGTTCTGGTAAGGCATTTATTACCAAGTTGTGATCCTCTAAGAATACACCATTTTAAACGTATCATAACACTGAGTCCTGTACTACTGGTTGTAAGAGATCTTTTTTTCACTCTTATTCTGTTGCTGCTTAAACCACTGAATTTCCCCACAGGGATTAATAAAGGTTCATCTTGTCTTGTCTTGTCTTGTCTTGTCTTGTCTTGTCAAAAGTCAAAGTCCACTTTATTGTCAAAGTTTCCACATGTTATACATAGAGAAAATTGAAATACCTTTTCTGGCAGTCCCACAGTGCAAATATAAAAGAACATATAACATGAAAAGATAAGAGCCTAGAAAAAAAAGGGGTTGTCTTGTCTTGTCTTATCTTATCTCTACCTGACACACACAGCTGGTAGGGTGCAGGAGTTGAGTAGAGACCCGAGCTGGACCCCCTACAGTGGGACCCCAGGGCCCATAGTGTTTTTTCCTGTGGGTGGTGGGATGCTCCTCACTGATAGGTGACATCATGTGATCTGTCTATCTGTCCCCACCCCCCAGGTGACGACTGTGTACAGGGAGAAAACAAGTCCAACACTCTGCAAAGTAAATACAGCTGCCTGGATTTAAACAAATAAGAAATAGAGTTTTTATGGCAAATAAAGCATTTAGGAGACTTGAACCTCTGTTTTAAAGCTCCACCTGCTATAATGTACAGTATAACCCTTTAAGACCTAACTTGTCATAAACCATTGGCCGTCCAATAAATGGTGACGTGAAGCATTGTGAAAGAGCAGAGCAGACCTAATGTATCATCACATCCAAACATGCAGTAACTCCTCTGTCTGTCTGTCTGTCTGTCTGTCTGTCTGTCTGTCTGTCTGTCTGTCTGTCTGTCTGTCTGTCTGTCTGTCTGTCTGTCTGTCTGTCTGTCTGTCTGTCTGTCTGTCTGTCTGTCTGTCTGCAGGTTCTGTGGGGAGTGTCTGCAGCCCTGTCTCCAGGTGAGCTCCCCGCCCTGCCCTCTGTGCCGGGTGCCCTTTGACCCTCAGAAGGTGGAGCGCTCCTGCAGCGTGGAGAAGCAGCTTTCATCACACAAAGCTCCCTGCAGGGGCTGCAGCAAGAAGGTAAACTCCACAGAACATATACTGTATACTTCACATGATGTATAACGCCATGTAATAAGTACAAGGGAAGTACACATAAGCTAGAAATCAACAATTGCATTTGTAATTTATTGATTTTATATCACCGTGCCTGAAAACAAAATATCCTGAATCTCAGGTGGCTCTGCTAAAGATGAGGTCCCATGTTGCTTCCTGTCCTAAAGTCCAGGAGCAGATGGCTAACTGTCCTAAGTTTGTCCCTGTGGTCCCCACCTCCCAGCCCATTCCAAGGTACACACACACACACACACACACACACACACACACACACACACACACACACACACACACACACACACACACACACACACACACACACACACACATTCACACTGAGCATGCAGTACACACTAGCTCACTTCATCTGAAAATGCTGTTTGCATGCAACAACCACATTTGTTCACACTCCCATTTTCCAATCACTTTAAATTTCCTTGCCAGACTGGCACAATGAATGTCTTGTGCCAGTCTGGAAAATGGAGTTGTATGAACGCAAATGAAACCACTGTTTGTTCTTGGTTAATATGACGTAGCTTCACACCTATCACCAGTATTTATATTACTCTAAAACCTAAGCTGTCTATAGCAACAACTGTCTGGAAGTGTACTCTGACTGTCTTGATATTTAGCGCATTTACACAGTGTTAAATACCAACCGCTGTTAGAGATTGAATGAGCTTCTACAAGCTGGTGAAAAGTCATGTCTTCTGTCTTTATGTGACCTTCTACATGCAGCAATATTCCAAATCGGTCCACATTTGTGTGTCCGTTCTGTGGGGCCAGACACCTGGACCAGCAGGAGCTGGTGAAGCACTGCATGGACAACCACCGCAACGACCCCAACAAAGTGGTGGGAGACACAGCAACGCATCACATTACACCTTAGGTTCTCACATGCTTTGTTATCTAACAGCAGAATACAACCGATAACAGGTGAGAAGACGGTGTGGGGCTTTAAGGTTGGGAACCCCCACTTCTCTACCTGACTGATCTCTAAAAAGGCTTGTGCAGGAAAATAAGTATTTATACGAAACGATACACTTTATTATCCTTGTCAGCAAATAGGATTTCGACCCCATCCTGCAGTTCAACAAAACATAAATATCATGGTGCACAGTTTGCACACACACGTCAACACACACAACATATTGAAACTGACGCCAAATTGCACAAACCCCAGGGCCAACATTTAAACTGTACATTTAAATGAGGAGAGAACATTTAGACAAGAGGGGAGTCCATGACTTTAATCTCCTGTGACTGTTGGTTTAGTGTGTTCACTCATCTTCTGCCTCTCTGCACAGGGGCCCCCCCATTCTGCACGAGAGCCCCCTCATTGTAGCAGAGGATGCAGTGAGACCCACTGTGTTACAGGAAGTATTGATCCATGAATCTTGTGCTGTACCCGTAGTCAACCTGAGCTGTGTGTGTGTGTGTGTGTGTGTGTGTGTGTGTGTGTGTGTGTGTGTGTGTGTGTGTGTCTCCAGGTGTGTCCCGTGTGTTCAGCCATGCCGTGGGGAGACCCCAGCTATAAGAGCTCTAACTTCCTGCAGCATCTCCTCCACAGACACAAGTTTTCTTACGACACCTTTGTTGTAAGTCTGTTTGATTGCCATTTATAACTTCTACTGAGAGGAGGTCAAGTGATAAAACCCCCAGTCCTCTTCAGTGGTAGGGGTAGTTCTCTCTTACACTGTGGGGAATGCATACTCAAAAGTGAATGTGTTAGATCACACTTTCCCACAGAGGCCAGGCAGAATTACATCCCAAACCCCCGATGCCCCCTAACAGGTTCATCTGAATGAAAATAATGTCCCAGCGTGATAATAACCATAAACATGTACTGTATGAACAACATATTCTTAAAACAGACGGATAGTTTAAAATGTGTTTATCAGGAACCTCTGCACCCTCTAAAGACGCAGAGGATTCAGCATCACCGTGCCTCTATAGGTCCATGACGAGCCCACATTACTTAAAGTCTGTTACATGGCACACTGTAGCTCTCTGATATCCAGGGTCTCTCATCTTTTATGTAGGATATTATATAGTTCCCATTATTTTTAGGAAGATGAATGTGCACTCATCAGTGCTTATTAAACACCTGTTGCCTTACCTGAGAGCACTTGCTTGCATTAGTAGATTTGCAGCTTCCTGAGATGCCCTAAACAGACAGTTCTGACGTGTTTTAATTTATTTGTATTTACTTACAGTTGGGATGACTTGCTTGGCTTGCGATGATATGTTAATATAACATGTGATATATATATATATGTATATATATAAATCCTCACACATTCAACAAAGAAAAAAAGGCATGTACAATAGTAAAGACATAATCCAAACAAAGGGGGCACAGTTCAAATAAAATAACAACACTTAGTCTTTCTATCTTTTACGTTGTATAACTTAAGGGTTATAAACTGTGTCTAAACGGCGCTTCCACACAGGTTGCCCATACCTTTGTCTCTCTTGTAAGGTTGGTTAGCTTTCTCTTATCTGAGATGGATGAAAGGATAATCTTTCTGACCGGGTTCCACCCTGTCTTTCTATTCTATATGTGCAGGTGTGGTTTGTATAATAAGGCATATTATCGCAAATGTATTTTTCTTGTCTCTGTATCAACTGAGATAATATGGTGAAGATTGTTTCATTATACAGAGATTTTAGAATCTTCTGTTTCATTTAGCCTCATTTAAACTATGGCAGTATAAGCGGTCGATGTGACTCTATGTTCACATGAAAACACTCAGAGGTGTGCAGTGACCTGTGTTTTTCTGTTGCCAGGACTACAGCATCGATGAAGAAGCAGCACTGCAGGCAGCTCTTGCACTGTCACTGGCCGAAAACTGACAACCATCTCCACCAGCACCACCCTGTCAGCCCTGCCCCCCCCCCCCCCCCCCCACACACACACACACACACAGGGACTTCCTGCTGCACACTGAAGAAACTTCCCTCCCCCCTGTTGCTCCTGGTGAAGCAGGACAGTGTGTATCTGCTGCTTCACTGACTGCATGTTTTAAAGACCAATAGAATCAGTGATAACTCTGCTGCAGTGAAAGAACCGGCGTACGGCTTTGGTACTTTTTACAGTCTGGAACATCCTACAGCCGGCTCTCTGCGGCCCTCATCACCGGCGCCCAGTCATTCGAGGAGATCGTGATCGCTGGTCCTCGCTGTAAGTCTGATTACATGGGATCATGCACATGACACTGTCTGTGAAGATGCATGAGGTGTAGATATGATGCTACAGTACATGCACAGTGTTGGAAAATAAGCTATAGGGCTTTACATTCCTATAAGATAGAGATTTTATATTAAAATTGTTATTTTTTATGCACACACATAAATGGAATTTGTTTAATAAACCCTAAAAAGGAAAGAAAGAACAGTTTTGAGGAACATTCATGAAATACGTTTAGCTTTTCTGGAGTCTGGTGAGCTCAGAGGTGAAACGTTCTGCTGTTAGGAGCTGGGTGGGGCGACACACACACACACACGCACGCACGCACACAAACTCCTGCTGTCAGAGATGTTCTCTTCCTAAGGTCTCTGTGATAAAATGGTATTTCATTTATAATTCTGACCTGGCAACACCGACCTTATAGATTATATTTCTACAATCTGAAGATCTGCATTTCAACCGTTTTTTTTACAACATTCATCTAAGGTCAAACTTTTCCGTTGTCTCCTCCACTCCAGTACGAGGAATATGTTATCCATGCCGGAGCATAACCAGTAGATGGCACTCCTTCCCCAGACATGCAGAGAGCTGAACACACACACACACACACACACACACACACACACACACACACACACACACACACACACACACACACACACACACACACACTCGAGATGCGCGGATAGGCTATTATTTCATCCGCATCACAAAACTCATCTCCCATCCATCCGAACCAACGTTTTTTGACCAATTTTCAAAACCGAACCCGCCCGCCATCCGCCGGTTGTTTTTAGGTCTATGCATTTATTTTCTGCAAAAAGAAAGAAAGCCCGAATATAATAAGTCCTTCACATCATAGGCGAATTAACTCTACGCATTAATTAACTGTCATGTCAGGGTAACATCCAGGACGAGCCTGTTCTGAAGACGTTAATGTTGACTGCATGGGAAGAGAGCGCGTCTTTCTTCAGACAGACAGTGCAATTCATGTTATACCAGCAGGCCAAACAATCATACAAGACATATACTATGGAGCCTCGATATTAAAGAAACGCCTACTCTATTCATTCCGAAATTCGCTTAAAGTCCACAACAGTGCAACGTAGATGTTCACATTTGTAAATGTCCATAACAACCCCAAAACTGGCCTTCTTGTCTTGTCTGCACTGGTGTCATCCTGATTCACCACTTCATAAACGTTATTCCAGGCAGCACTTTTCCAACCTGCTTTTCCTTGGTTTTTAGTTCTCCCTTTTTGAGTTTGTCATGTACCACCTTCTCTGATAATAAACAAAGCAGTATGCATAGACGGCACTAAGCCAAACTTCCTGATGAAAATTAGACTATTTCAAAGTGTGCTCGTTTTTTTTGGGATGTAGGTAACAATATTTAACCATGTATATATTTTTTCATTTGATTGGTTCAACCGCCGCCCGAATTTAATCAAAATATTATTTTTCGTCACGTCCTCCGCCCGATCTGCGCAACTCTAACACACACACACACACACACACACACACACACACACACACACACACACACACACACACACACACACACACACACACACACACACACACACTACATGTTGTGTGTTTTGTTTAAAAGAAGTGAAAGAGTGTGTAAAGGGTTTGAGGGTATTTTAGAAAATATGACAGGAGTTTCGTTTGTCTTCTTGAGTTTCATTGGCATCAGGTGCCATTTCTTTCCTCCAATAATGTTATTGTGGTGTCAATAATTAGAAGTGACTAGAAATGTTTTTATGCAACATCAGATCCACACACAGATCCGTGTGATGAGGAAGAGTAAAGGAGAAAGCTTGAAATAACTGAGAGCTGCACATTTGTTGGTTATCTTTTTAGGTGCCATGTCCAATATATCACTTCTCAGGTTTGTTGTTTTACCCCAATGTCACAAATGTGTCTGAAAGGCTTTATGGGGTGCAGAGCATACGATAGCTCTGATAGACAGAGTAGAATAGAATAAAGCTCAGAGAGAGTAAAAGAGGAGGGAGGAGACAGGAAATAAGTGCCATGTTCACATAACAACATCACAAGATTACAGATGTCACTACCTGATTTTCATGCCTGCCTGATTCACAACGTACTGCAACTCAACTAGGACATTTGACACAGCGGCGTTCTGCAAAGCAGAAAAAAAAACTCAAAAGACCAAACAACATGAATCTCAACGAGAGAGAGGAGTTATTGTTATTACAACGTAACTGCACGATTATTTAAGAACTCCTTTAAGTTAAAAACACTCTTAGATTAAGTGAGAAATGGATTTAACTTGTTTCACAGCTGAAATAATTCATATCGAATACTTAAAGGTTTCCTATGCTATATTTGAACAATATACTGTATACTTCACATGATGTATAACACCATGAAAAAGTACAAGTGAAGTACACATCAGCTGAAAATAAACAATTGCATTTGTAATTTATTGATTTTATAACAATACTGTGTTCTCAGGTGGCTCTGCTAAAGATGAGGTCCCATTCAGCTCGCCGACTGTATATGGGGGACGATAGGTTAGGACGTGTCACGTGGGCGGGACGTTGCCAGGAGTTCAATGTAAAGCCAGCCCACATTTCTGATATGACGTCATAACCGAGGCAAATCTGGATCAGCTCGTTTGTACCCCCGTTTTTAGAGATGTGTGTAAGGAGGAAAAGAAAGAGGGTTGTATTTACTGACACTTTGTGAGTCTCCTTACACACAGGGGACACAGTTATGTATAAAGGACATCAAAAAGTGCATTTGGCATAATAGGGGACTGTGAATGTCTTTCATTTTATTTCAAATTAAAAACAATTACATTAAATATTTTCCATAAAAAAGTTCTAACTCTGTTATTAAATCAGAATTTTTCTTATTTGACAATTATTGCTAAATTCTTCATCTTGTCAGATTTGCAGATGTATCAGATTACATTTATGACTTGCGCAATGCAAATTGGGCGTTCGTCTTGACGTCCTATTTGAGTTGCCGTACGCAGCTGTGAAATATGGTGGACCATGTAAATCGGGTAGTGACAACTGTCGGACAGAATGGAAATTCATGATGGCAGTTTCAATTACAGCTGCTACATAAATCATAAACATAAACACAGCGTGAAGAAAGTGGAATCAAAGGTGCGTTCGGACTGTTTAATCTCGTTCACCAGCTTTCTTCTTTCTTCATTTTCCACCAGACTCTTCGTGCATTCATGAAATACAGTCATAGACCAAATCTCTTTGCAGTGAATAAAAATTAACTCTTCAGTTTCTTTTGGAAAACTCAAAAGAAACTGATTGACTTATCAGTAAATGCAAATTATTTTTCTCCTGCACTATTCCCCTTTATTTTATTACATATCTTACAAATATAAAGATAGAAGTCTTTATATTTAAATAGGTTTCCAAACCTCCTATACTATTACCATTTCTGATTTGATTTTGTTATATTCATGATATAATAGCAATCTTTTGTAAGTGTTTGTAACATTCTTTACTCTGTAGCAGGATAATGGGTTCTTATTGTGTTACCTGTTACTCTTCTTCTTTGTGACTTTCCAGCTGAACACAGGCTGTAACAATGTCTGCGTCTGTTGTGAATGGTGACTGCTCATCACTAAAGCTCTTTAAAGCCTGCTGTAGCTGCAGGTGTGTGTGGCTGTGGACCCCTGCCCAGGTTTTGGTTGATCACAAACACTTTCCACATGTGAAGCAGACATAGAGGTGTACGAACACTGTTACAGCACTGCTTCAGAAACCTCCTCATCAGTCGCTGTAACCCTTCCTCCTCTTCAGACTGCAGCAAACATTAAGCTGCATGGCAAACCTGTTCACTGGAATCTGAGTGGAACTACACAGACTCAGCTCATTTCTAAAACTACCATCTTTGATCGAAGTTTGTGTCGTGTGGCTGTCATCATATGCTTGGATAATATTGTTGTTTATTCAATATTTATAAACTTAACACAAAAAGTAAGGAAATGTGTGTTTGATAGATTATTTCTTCAATGTAACAATGCTTCTTGGCAATAAATCTTCTATCGTTGGAAAGCCTGTTTATTTCCCTTTCAAATGGTGCCCTGTTTGTGAGGAACATGCATTTGTGGGAGGAGCAGCAGAGCTGAGTATGTGGGTTGCGCCCATGAAAAATGTGACAAATCTCCTCTTCCAAACAGCTTGTTCTGCTGTTGACTCTTTTGGTGTTGTTTGGTGGATTGGATGATTGAAGTCTGATGAAACCAGACATATTGGCAACTATTTATTTTTAAAACAATGTATTCATTCAACAAGCAGCCTGAGTAACGTGTGGAAGAACCATACACAGCCACAACCTCCTCTGCTGGTCTGCAGCCTGATCACTGCTGTGGGACGCCACCCCATTCTTCAACCAGTATTTGTCCCAAGTCAGCCAAGCGTGGTTGTGTTGGTCACTCTGGCACGGACAACAGTGCCCCAGCTGATCCCACAAGTGTTCAATGTGGTGGAGGTCAGGACTGCAGGCCATAATCTATTGGTGCAGTAATGTTCTCTGTGTCGTCTACATACTGACCCTATGATCCAAAATTGTTGCCAATATGTCTGGTTTCATCAGACTTCAATCATCAATCCACCAAACAACACCAAAAGAGTCAACAGCAGAAAAAGCTGTTTGGCAGAGGAGATTTGTCACATTTTTCATGGGCACAACCCACATACTCAGCTCTGCTGCTCCTCCCACAAATGCATGTTCCTCACAAACAGGGCACCATTTGAAAGGTAAGAAAACAGGCTTTCCAAAGGTATACGATTTATTGGCAAGAAGCATTGAATACAGCAAAAATTAAGCTACCAAACACAAATTTCTTACTTTTTGTGTTAAGTTAATTTCAAGCTGCTTTTACCACCCTTTCCCCACAGCCCCAGATGTTCCTGCACTGTGATGGCTCAGAGGTTTGAAACAGAATCTACTTCACTTCATCAGGCTGCAGCTTGAACTCATAAAACATGTTGATGAGGTTGATAAAGAAATCCTGTTGTTACAAGCTGAATTATGGGAAATGTAGGACCACCGAAGTGAAAAGTGAACCATTGCCAATCCGTTACCTCCAAACACCAAAACTGAACATAACTGGTCGGTAACATTTTCGTACCCGTTATAAAAGAAGAGCGTTTTATGTTCAGCCAGACCATCGTTTTCACAACAGGCACGCTAAAGCAGCAGGTTCACGTCTCACTGTAATGCATTAGAATACCAATAAGAAGTGCTTGCTGCTGGAGATGATGATGGTGATGATGGTGATGATGGTGATGATGATGATGATGATGGTGATGATGGTGATCATGGTGATGATGATGATGATGATGATGATGATGAAGATCTCCTTGGGGTTCTATTAAAACACAGTTAGGATGTTTTGTAGCAAATTATCTTTCTGTTCCCCTGAAATAAAATGAAAAACACTGAAGATGTTGTAGTTGTGTATCATGATGTTTCAAACTGGGCACCAGGAGGTTTATATTGTTTCGCGTTGAGTGACAAATATAGGTTACATGTCAGAACCCCCTGCCCCTTGTTTTACCAGTCTAGGAAGAAAAACTCTAAAGAAAAAGAAATGGGTTTTATTTCTAAGACAGCACTCTGAGTACCTTGGACCCATAAGTTCCAATATAATGACACAAACTATCTACCTGTATACAACGCTTTAATAGATTTAATTTTACAATGTGTCAGGCTTGCAATATATACACACACACACACACACACACACACACACACACACACACACACACCACACACACACACACACACACACACACACACACACACACACAGTTGTGGTGGAAAAAGAGGCTTGGTTTGGCATGGTTGGAAATGTTAGCGCCTCCCTGAGCTACTTTCCACAGCGAGGATATATCCAGCTCCATCTCTGCTGTCTGTCTCTGTCCACCACAACCAGTCAGCCATTTCTCTCTCACTTATCGAACATATTAAAAGGAGCTCACGCTGCTACTGAGTATGCACCAGATGGAAGACAAATGTTTTTACTACCTGTAGGCCTAGACAGCAGCCACAGTAAGCCCATATGCCGGCTTGGGGAGTAACAGATTACATGTAACGGAATTATATAATCAGGCTGTATTCCCTTACAGTTCCTTAAAAAAATATGTAATCAGATTAATCTTGCATTTAAAAAAAAAATGGGATTAGTTGCAGTATTATAATGTATTAACAAAGATCAATATAACACAGTACAACAAGTAAGGAAATATGTGTTTGGTAGCTTATGCTTCTTGGCAATAAATCTTATTAAATCTTATTCCGCTGCGTTTAGTTCCCTTTAAATGGTGCCACATCTGGGAGGAACATGCATTTGTTGGAGGAGCAGCAAAGCTGGGTATGTGGGTTTTGCTGGTGAAAAAATTGCCAAATGTTCTCTGCCAATGCCAAACAGCTGTTTTTGCTGTTTGTACTGACTCTTGTTTTTAGCTTCTGGTTCCCCCGGGTGCTGACGATCAGGCGCCTGATTCATACTGCCAACGGCGCTCTACCCAGATGCACAAATGCATGGTCCTCACAAATGTCGCACGATTTCCAGCGTTATTAGATTTATTGCCTAGAAGCATTGATACATCAATGTCACAACTCCGGAAGGTTGGAGATCTGCTCCTCTCCGTGGACGGCTGCTCCATCGCTCCATCCCCTGAAGTCCACAACCTGGGGGTCATCCTGGACACAATCCTCTCCTTCCAGGCTCACATCAAATCGGTCACTAAATCTGCTTTCTATCATCTTAAAAACATCTCCCGACTCCGGCCTTCATTCTGCGACTCTGTAGCAGAAACACTCATACATGCCTTCATCACGTCCCGATTGGACTAATGCAATGGGGTCCTCTCCGGGGTTCCCAGCAAAACCCTGGAGAGACTCCAGTATGTCCGCAACTCTGCCGCCAGAGTTCTCACCTGCACCAAATCATGGCAGCACATCACCCTCACCCTCATCCACCTTCACTGGCTCCCGATCAAGTCCCGAATCACTTTCAAAACCCTCCTCCTCACCTACAAGTCTCTCCATGGTCTCGCTCCACATTATCTATCAGACCTCCTCAATCCCTACACCCCCTACACGGAGTCTGCGGTCCTCGTAAACAGGCTTCTCTCTATTCCCTGCACTCGCCTCCGAACCGTTGGTGATGGCGTTTAGTATTGCGGCCCCCACTCTCTGGAACGCTCTTCCTGCAGAGATCCGCAATGCTGCCACCCTGGACATCTTCAAATCTGCATTAAAAACTCACCTCTTCACCATAGCCTTTGACCACTAACTCATCTTAGTCCCCTGTTCTTCTACCACAACTGCCATTTTTGTTTTGTATTTTGTTTTACTCTATTTTTCTATTCTCTTATTTGCCTATATAAATTCAAGAAGTTACATACCAAACACAAATTTCCTTAATGTTGGTGCTATGTACTGTCAGAATGTTCTTTTTTTTAATTCAGTAGGTGGACCACTAACTGGACAGGGGCAGGGGCCGGCGGGACCTCCGACTGGAAAGGGACAGGAGTCGGCGAGGCCCCCGACTGGGAAGGGACATGGGTCGACGAGGCCCCCGACCGGGAAGGGACAGGAGTCGGCGAGGTCCCCAACTGGACAGGGACATGGGTCGGCGGGACCCCCAAAGGAACAGGACCAGATGTTGGCAAGAGCCCCAACGGAACAGGCAATGGCAGGACCCCGAACGGAACAGAAGCAAAAGTTGGCGGGATCCCCATCGGAACAGGTGATGGCAGGGCCCCCACCGGAGCAGGACCTGGTGTCGGCTAGATCCCCGGCAGAACAGGTTTCGGCAGGACCCTCAACAGGACAGGACCAGAAGTCGGCGGGAACCGCGACGAGACAGGAGAGGATGGAGTCGGCCAGGCCGAAAACAGGGCAGGTGGGGCTGGAGTCGGCAGGAGAGGCGAGGCTGGGCTTGGAATCATGGCGGCCAGGGCTTGGCCTGAAAACATGGCGGCTAGGGCCGGAGCTGCAGCCGGGAACGCGGCTGCTAAGGCCTAAGTTTGAGCCGGAAGCATGGCTGCAGGAGGCTTGACTGTAGGAGAATGGGCTGGTAGCGTGGCCTTGCGCCTCTTATGAGCCTGTTGAATGTTCCGCGGGCCAGGCGGGATCCTAAGAAGGGGTTTGTGGCTGGAGGATGGCCCTTTGGGCTGCTCGAAAACAGTCTTAGCCATTTTTATTAAATGAAAGCTGTTAACAAAACACAAAGGCAAGGTACAAAAAAACAGAAAAAAGTAGCAAATAAAAACGATGACAAACCAAGGGACGCAGGAGGACATGGGAGGGAAGACTAGGACATGCCACAGGGAACAGACTCTAGGGAAAGACGATGACGAACGAACAAGGAGTAAAAGAGAAGACAAAACTAAATACACAGAAGGGTAATCAGAATCCAGAAAGTATGGAGAGAATGACTAATATCAGCAGAGCAGGAGAGGCTTTTACTACGTACATAAAACAGAAGCAATTTCACGAAACATAGAAACAAACCTCTTCACTTACATCAAAGTGAAATGTTCCCTTATCTCACACACACACACACACACGGTGAGATGGAGCCTAATATAACAGCTCTCCATGTATTTATAGGCCTGCACTATCCAAAATAGCGTCTGTGTGTATTGGAAGTGAACCTGGCTGACTGGTGGGGAATATTTAGCCCTTGTTCCACAGACAGTTACTGTTCATATCATTCCATGACATCATAATAGAGGCATTTGGGGTGGGCAAACAACAGGTGCTCACACTCCCTACAGGTGCAAGGCAGTGTGTTTGATGCTGCTGGAAAAACTTGTATCATCTTTTTATTATACGGTACAATGTCACCACACTGAATACAGCATAGACTGTGAGTGATAACGTATTGATAATTGACTGATCATTTTCCCTGTCAGTTAAAGGTCCCCTCTCATGCAAAATGCACTTTATGATGTCTTTTATACATAAATATGTATGTGTAAGAAGACTCACGAAGTATTTCACAAAAATACAACCCTCTCCTTACCCACATCTCTAAAAACGGGGGTTCAAACGAGCTGATCCAGATTTGCTGTCCTTATGACATAATAAGGAAAATGTGGGCTAGCTTTACATTGAACTCGCCCACTTGACACATCCCAACCTATCATCCCCCATATACAGTCCTGAGCTGAATCCACTCTGTTCTGGAAGTAATATGGTCTGTGTTTACATTAGCAAGCATCGCTAACACTCAGAGCTAACACTGTTCTGGAGAAACTATGTGTTATATAAAGGTTCTGTCCTTGTGGTAAACCCGCGAAGGAGAAACGTTTGAGCTCCAGACTGTTTCAGTTTAATCCCGGCAGCGTTTAGCTGAGTTTCTTCTGGTAGAAAACTCTGTTCAGAGAGATCATAATGCTATAAAGGGGCGTGGCCAGCAGCAGCTCAAAGGGGCGTGGTCAGCAGCAGCTTCAAAGGGGCGTGGCCAGCAGCAGCTCCAAAGGGGCGTGGCCAGCAGCAGCTTGGCTCAGCTCAAAGGGGCGTGGTCAGCAGCTGCTTCAAAGGGGCGTGGTCAGCAGCAGCTCCAAAGGGGCGTGGTCAGCAGCTCCAAAGGGGCGTGGCCAGCAGCAGCTAGTTCATTTAAAGCTACAGTCACAGAATCAGCACTTCAGGAACAGGGCTGAAATAGAGGGGGATGAGGCATGCTACAATGGGGGATCTGTTTGGGATTTTAAGCAAAACACTTCAGAGACATGTTTTGTACAGAGTTGGCCCGATAGTATATTGTCAAAGATAGCATAATAGGAGACCTTTAAAGTGCGTTATGTTGCCTGTGAGTTACATTGAAGTGCATAGAAACTAGGGTTAGTTTGTAAATAGGACCAACGGTTATAACTTCCTCAGAGTTGCTGTGTTGAAATGCTGGATAGGAGATTTTTGTGGTTCTCCGTTTTACCAGAACAGGTATAGTTTGCATACTTTTAAGAAGTGTTTATAATTTGAGTCACTCACTTTAGAATGAGTTCAAACAAAAAGCATGTATTTGCAAAAACAGAACAAGTTTATGAAACAGCATATACAACAATATAGATTTGATTCAATGATGTGCTGCCTCTCCCCCAGATACTGGGCACACTAGCTGAGGTAACAGGACATGTAAACCTTCCTACATCTGTTTGTTCCTTTAAGGTGCAGCCCATACTTCAAAGAACATTGAGATTGATGTTTAAGTTGTACTACCAGAACCTGAACGCAGCCAACAAGACTGCCTGGCCGGGGGTTTTGTCTACATCTTGGCCTAAATAACAAATGGCACTACGGCAGTCTAGAGTCTAGACTGTACCGGTGCACTCCCTCACTAACAGGAACATGGAGCCAGACAGATACTGGGACAGTGAGACTGTGCTGCTGTGTTTTCTCCTATATCTTTGTAATGACATCGGAGAAAGCTGACAATAAGCACCACAGGAAGCAAGATAAACAAACAAAGAGCCATCTTGTTTTAGTGACAACACATGTAGTAACACAGACATCCATGCAGAGGGCACACTGCTTTCACCGTCACAGCATGAGCCGTCACTGTGAGCTGATCCTGATCACGCACCACTCATTGTTAGTGCTAGTATTGTAGGGCTATATTAACATAATGGTAACCTTCACTTCGGACAAGGAAAAACTTCCAAAGAAACCCCCAGTTAACGGGGAGGATCATGTGTAAATTAAAAAGATTTACAACAAAGGTAGTCCAGATGTTGAAAACGCATGTGTCGATGACGATGAAGATGGATCCAGTTGGATGGTGTTCTAACATCCCTGTTACTAGGCAACGAGAGCAAACAACATCATATCTATTTCAAAATATGCTGACTCACTCTGTGCAACACTGTCAACCCTAAACATGATGTGTTACTTATGGAGACATACACACCTGCTGCAGGTGACTGAATACACAATGTAGTCCCAACATTTCTTCTGAACAGTGGTTGGTGTAAAAGAAGGCTGTCATCAACAAAGTGTGACCACACGACACCGCATGTTCCACTGGTCATACTGCCAGCAGGTCTGGAGACAGTTCCAAAGAGCCTGCTGAGATCCCAGGCTATCAGGACCGGGCACAGCCCGCCTCCTGGTGCTTGGCTAAGAGTGAGATCCTGGAGAAGGTCTTGAAGCAGCGTGCACACTGGTATTTCTTCACTTCAGAGTGGGTTTGGAGGTGCGCCCGCAGGTTAGACCGGTCAGCAAAAGCTCTGCTGCAGTGGAGGCAGGAGAACGGCTTCTCTCCTGCAGAATGCACACATAGATTCATGTCAGGGATGATGGCTGTTTCCTTTTCCTGGTCGGCCTTTAACCCAGCTGTTCCAGAAGTTAGGTTAGCCAATTGACAACATACAAGACAAGACATGTGACAAGAACGTATGTTTTCTCTCCGGCAACTTGAATGTGACTTCTGTGGCTCTCCCATACACACACACCGGAGTCTTCTCTCCCTCAGTCCATCAGCAGACTCACTTCCTCTAACTCAGTGCTGTTTTCTCAATTTGCTGATCATTTTCAGACTCTGTTGTGGTATTGGATTATTAAAGATGATATTGAATAACAACTTTTAATATTTCACCTATAGAAACATCCAAAAGGCAATGGTAAGTGAATGCGTTTAGAAGTAATGTGCCTTTTGTAAAAGGCCAGTGTCCCTGTCACGCTTCTTTTTTGCCAAAATCCACCCCCACCAGTCTGTCCTCTATTGTTGAGTGCATGTTTGTGGACCTACGACAGAGAGGGCTATAGAGCACATTTCACATATATCTAACATTGTGGTGTCTTTATCAGTAGTTTTTAGATGTACACGTAAATGCAATTCATTAAGTACTTGAGGTCCCTGACGTGGATCTCAGGTAAGGCTCTCCATACCCTCCTCTCCACCAGGGTCAGACGACGATTAATGGATGCCCGACTTTGGTGAACAGATAATAATGCGTTTAAAACAGAGAGAGAGAGAGAGAGAGAGAGAGAGAGAGAGAGAGAGAGAGAGAGAGAGAGAGAGAGAGAGAGAGAGAGCGTGCATGTGCGTAGGCAATCAAGAGAGCCCGGTTGTTACCTGGCTGAGCTTGTTTGTAGTTTTTCCCTCCTCCTGCTCTTTTCTCTTTTCCCTCTTTTCTTCACTCCAGGTAATCAGCAGCTGATCAGAACCTGCCTCCGCAACTGATTACTGACGGCTGATTAGATAACCTCACCCTCAGCTGGCCTATCAGCAGCCAGGGCCGGTCATAAAGGAGGCAATGGAGGAAGCATGTCCTCTCTCAGACCTGCTGCTGACTCGAGAGCCTCTTTGTGATCTTTGATAGATTTGTTGATTATTCTGTGACCTTGTTTGTTAGTATTGTTAAATGTTTGTGTGGTGGGAGGTGGGGATTTAGATAAGTTTGGGGTACCCTGTACATTTCATAACGTAGATAAAATCATAAATCATCGTAAAATCCTCCTCCCCCTCACTGAAAGAACATTTGTTTGCAGTATTGTTTTTGTAAGAATAAATATGTTTGACTCTCAACTGAGTGTGTTGCTGTGTGTTACTGTGTCCATTTTCCCCTAGACCTTATTGGAGGGAAAATTGAACTTACCGTAACTTTAATATGTGACTACAAATTACACGGCACACTCAACACTCTGAGGAGGGGGGGGGGGGACAGTTTCACAGACTGTATCTGAATGGGTGAACCCATGTCACATGCATGTCTGAGACTGATAAATATATAAAAGACAAACCTTTTAGTTGTGAATGTGTGTGTTTCACTGACCTGTGTGTGTTCGGATGTGTCCCTGGAGCAGCCACGGTCTGGAGAAGGCCTTGCCACAGAGTTTACACACACAGGGCAGAGTGTGTGTCCTGATGTGCATCTTGAGGGCTCCCAGACTGACATACTCCTTCTCACAGTACTTGCAGCTGAAGAACTTCTTGCTGCTCCACTCACACCGGAGCTGCTTGTGTTTGGCCAGGCCCGAGAAGCTCGAGTATTCTCTATGACAGTCCGAACACTCAAAGCTCTGTTGGCTACTGCTGCCGGGAGGGGGGGTTGGAAAGAACACCAGGAGAGGGAGGGGTGAGGTGGCGAGGCTCTGTCTCTTCCTGTGGTCTCCTGTGACACACTGCAGTCCCAGGTTCCCTTTGCTACAGGACTCAGCTGGTTGGTAGGCATCGGCAGGACTTCTGCTGTGAGTGTGTGTAGAGGGGCCCAAAGAGGAGAGAGGGCAGGTGTTTGGTGAGGATGGAGACACAGGAGGACAGGAGAGGGCTCTCTGCTGCAGCCAGAGGCGTGGGCCTGGACAATGGTGGGGGTCATTGTGCAGCAGATAGTCTTCATGGGTGCTGCAGGGGGGCTCTATGGAATACACACACACACACACACACACACACACACACACACACACACACACACACACACACACACACACACACACACACACACACACACACACACACACACACACACACACACACACACACACACACACACACCCACACACACACACACACACACACACACACACAGGCAAACAAACATGGCTTATTGTCAACCCTTTAACTCTAGCTACAAAATGTCTGAGTGATAATTACATATAGACTTACAGAATTAGTTATTTTAATGCTTATAAGTACGATGGCCGATGGCGGCAAACATCTCACAGGAACCCGAAACAGTTTCACTAGGATAAACACACTGCCCTTTCAAAAACTTTATATATATAAAACAACAATGTGCCAAAACACATGCAAAGGAAGAAATATCTTCACCAACTTGACAACAAGATGAAACTTTGAACACATGAGCAGCGTTTACTAAAAGCTGTGGAAACCAAACGCTGCAAATACAAAACACTGCAAGAAGCCAACACAACGGAAACCAGGGGACACTAAAAAGTGACACACACAGCTGGGACTGGAGCGCTTGGTGACATTCAGGATTATAAAGCTGGACAACTGTCTCTGTTGGCAGAGTCAGTGTGTTTTGTCAATATATTTCAACTTTATAAAGTTGAAATATACATTAGCTATCAAGTTTACAGCAGATCTTCGATAATATGGGAATTGATATTGTTAAAATAAACCAATAAAACTTACATCTTAGGTATTTTTCCAACAACAGTGACAGTTTGCCAGCTTTGAATCCCTGAACATAAACAAAGACCTGCATCTTGCAGCTTATTTTTATTTGCAGCGAGGGGAGAGTGGGGTAACATGAGGCAATGTTTACCTATGGTGTCCTCTAGGCAAGCAGAAAATAGAAGGAAGTCAAATGACAACAACAACCTTTTCTTCAGGATGTCTTCTGTCAATCAACATGATAATAATGCTTCTATCACAAAGGGCCACGCAAATATGACTGGATAAATTGATCTGAGTCAGGGGGCACATTAAGCCATCTGGGAGTAAACTGACCAATTGACTTTTCAAGAGTTGTTTGCTTCAGGAAAGTTGTTTCTGTAATTCAAAGCCAGTTCACAGATTTCTTTGGAGTAAGGCCATGGAACTGGTCAGCAGTTTTTTGATCTGGTCTGAAGCTCCTTCTCTCTCCTGAGTGAAGACCCTCTCTGCCTCTGCTGTTCCACTGTACTGTCTTCACTTCCTGTCCTTCTTCCTCTTTATGTCCCTACGCAGGGTGGACCTGTCAGTATCTCTGTCTTTAACCACTGCTCTGATGGGTTCTCCAGCCCCCCCATCAGTGTCTGCTTTCTCCATCTCCTCAGTCTTTCTCTGGGACATTCTTGGCATGATAGCCTTTCTACAAATTTAGAACATCAAAAACACATCAGTTGTGTAAAACTACACTGAGATACCATTTTATACTAAGGCAACCTAACTTCAGTGCTTCATGGGGGGGGGATAAGTTGAACCACTTTGCCCCAGTCACTTTGTTTTGAAGAGAGCTGTCTATCTTAGTCCTTCATGCTAATCTCTAGCTAAATGATTCACCTGGTTTTACACCTTGCTAACATGCAACATGTATGATACATATTTTATGACCTGGAAACTTTTTCTTTGACAGAACAGTAATATACCTGACATGTTGAAACTAGAAAAAAGCTAAACATGGGTTATTGTGCTTCCTGAATGTATGGTCACATGACAGCAAATGTGCACAGTTCCCTAGATACAGGGGGAGGGTAAACTTCCTGGTTCATCTTTCCCCACTCTCCCCTATTGTGTCTGCAGCCTTTCTTTGAGCAGTTTAACTTTTAAAATTAAACTCATATCAAAAAAGTTGGTGGTGTTTTCTAAATGTTGCATGTGTTGTTAGGTTGGTGAAGATGTTTCTTCATTTGTTTTTGCGCATTTGTGCTTTTGTAATTGCATCGTTTCTGAAGATACAGTGGGTGTCTCCTAATTGAAGTGTTTTGGGCAGTTGTAGCGCCAGCCACCGTACATATAGGTGTCAGAGATGAACAAAATATATTTTGGGTTGTCATTTCAAAGAGAGACAAAGTATCACAGAGTAGAAGCCAAATTGAAATAGTTAAAATCCAAATGAAAACAGACCCCAAGAACATAGGGCTTACAATATAAATTGTCAGTGTCTATATAAAATAAGTAATGTACAAAAAGTGAGTTGTTGCTTATTTATTCCTGACTATTTAATTTAAAGACAACACTTTATGTCTGAAAACAAGGTTTCAGAGGCTTTGTTATCATCCTAAATCACTCAAAAGGTCTGAAAACAGAGAGCAGTATGACAATACACACAACACACGCAATACAACATAAAATGTGACTCAGTCCTTGGACGTGCCAAGTACTTCAAGCCAAAAGTGAAACCAAGTTGACCAAGTGAGTTTACACTGCTGCATA
Organism: Eleginops maclovinus; assembly: GCF_036324505.1. NCBI lineage: Eukaryota > Metazoa > Chordata > Actinopteri > Perciformes > Eleginopidae > Eleginops > Eleginops maclovinus. The sequence goes on from NC_086370.1 coordinate 663,029, forward strand.
TTTCCCTTTAAACTACATTTGAGTTCACTTTTATTTTCTGCTCGGCATCCTTCGTCCCATTCTGCTGGCAATAAAGGAAGTTGGCTGAAGGACGGACTTATTAGGAGCCTGGAGGGGGCTACATGGGCTCTTGAGGTGGCTTAATGGGGCCCTTATGGTCTCTCAAGGACCTGGAGATTTTGCACCTGCTAAACACAAAACTGCATTTTGTGTGTAAGACAAAACAGTCATGTCCCGTATGCAGCCCTTGTTCAGCGTGTTGAAAAGAGTTACTGAAAAGTGTTGGTTTAAAATATTTAGTAGGATCATCAGGAGCCAAGACTTCACTGTAAAACCTCGGTCAAATCTACATAAAGTATTACAGGATGACACGTGATTATTCTTCTGGCACAACAAATGTTACAACTTTTACCTAAACTAATTTCAAATGCCTGCATTGAAGCAATACAATGAAAGAATGATACCATTACCCTCAGCGCTGGACTCCTGTCTTCCATAGTTGGCTCTCTTGCAGCTGTGCTGTTTCTTCACCAAGAAAGAGCGCGGCATGTTGGCTCCAGCGGCCGGGTAATGGGTACCGGGGCAGCGGGTCCCGGAGAGTGTCGGAGGCAGAGGGCGGGTATCTGGTACCGGGGCAGCGGGGCCCGGTGCTGGCTCACAGCGGCGCGTGTCTTCTCCCCTGCGGCCATGCGCTCTCTCCCGCTGGTCAGGTGTGAGCTAAGGGTCGCACGGGGGAACTTCTATACACACCATGTCCAACCAATGAGAATGAGAGGACAAGTGCAGCGGGCGGGCTCTGAGTGTCAATCAGCATACCCCAACACAACAGGTGTATGAACAACTCAGAATGGTATCATGCATTTGTGACATAAATAAGAATGAGAAAAAAGCAGTTAAGACAAACAGTGAGCTGTATTAACTACAGAGAAACCATAATGAGCGATCTGCTTCTCTCTCTGTCTGTCAGCAGAGGTGGGACACGTGCTCAGATCTTGTACTTGAGTAAAGTAGAAGTACTCAGATCTTGTACTTGAGTAAAGTAGAAGTACTCAGATCTTGTACTTGAATAAAGTAGAAGTACTCAGATCTTGTTCTTGAATAAAGTAGAAGTACTCAGATCTTGTACTTGAGTAAAGTAGAAGTACTCAGATCTTGTACTTGAGTAAAGTAGAAGTACTCAGATCTTGTTCTTGAGTAAAGTAGAAGTACTCAGGTCTTGTACTTGAGTTAAGTAGAAGTACTCAGGTCTTGTACTTGAGTTAAGTAGAAGTACTCAGATCTTGTACTTGAGTAAAGTAGAAGTACTCAGGTCTTGTACTTGAGTAAAGTAGAAGTACTCAGATCTTGTACTTGAGTAAAGTAGAAGTACTCAGGTCTTGTACTTGAGTAAAGTAGAAGTACCAGAGTGTAGGAATACTCTGTCACAGTGAAAGTATTCTAAATGTTCCTCCAGTGAAAGTAGAAAGTACTCTCCTCTAAATGTACTTAAAGTAGCGACAGTAAAAGTAGTCATTGTCTGATTGGTCCATTTCAGAATAATATCTCTGATATGTTTTATAATGATTGATCATTAAAGTGTTCTCAGAGCTGGTAAAGGTGCAGCTAGTTTGAATGGCTTTGTATACTGCAGGGTAGCTGCTGGATTTACTGCAGGTGAACTACAGTCTGATTTAAGGGATTATATTTACCATCATTCATCCAGATCTGTAAAGTAACTAAAGTTTTAATAGTAGTATTTATGTATTAAATAAATGTAGTGGAGTAAAAGACATTAGAACATCAAATTTGCCATTACAGTCTGTGAGTGCTCGGAGTGGCAAGATGCTGTGCTCAGTTTGCTTTTAGGAATTTGAAAAGGCAATTTTATAAGAGACATAGCTCTGGGCTATATGTTTTGTAAGGCGAGGATGTGGCACAGCGGGATAGTGCGCCGATCTTCGGATCAGGTTCCAGTCCCACAGCAGTCAGCATGTCGCTGTGTCCCTTGGCAAGACACTTTCCCTTAGTATTCCACAGGATTTAATGTATGTAAGTCGCTTTGGATGAAAGCGTCTCACAAGTGACATGTAATGTAATAAGGACACAGCTCAGTACAGGAGGCGTTCCTCCACTCATGAGTGCTCATGGTTCCTTGTAACTTATTTTGAGTCAAACTCTCCCATAGGTTGAGTTCAATCAACACAGGCTGTTCTTGCTTCACTTTTCTCTACTTATCATGCTGTTGCTAAGAGGTCACCTTTACGCTAACCTTTGGTCACAGAAGTTGGAAAACCCCTTACACACATGGATACCTAAAAGATAATTGAAATAATCTGCAGAATAAATGTGTTTTCCCCAACCTTTGTTGGAGCTACAGGAATACTGTGTTCCCTATTGAATATTAAACCATTAGTGTAGACATGTAGATTATTCAGTGAAGTATTCACAGGAATAGAAAAATGTTTATTTATTAGACCTGAAAATCATTTATGAATAAAGAAGGAAACAGATTGTGTTGGATTGGGAAGAAAAAAACGATGTCACGCATACAAAGAGATGATAGTAAATGTCCGCTTCATGATCTGCATGATGATGCTCGGTAGAGAAGACTGTCAGGTCCTAAATGGACACATGGCCGCCGTCACACTCCCAGCCCGCTCTGGGAGTGGCGGTCACCTTGTACCGGGCCGGCTGGAGGACCACGCCAAACTTTCCCTCGAGACTGGGAAGAGAGTGTCCTGTGGGGACTGAGAGGGAGAAGCGCTGCAGGATCCACGACAGGAAGAGGAAGAGCTCCATCTTAGCCAAGGCCTCGCCTAGACACACCCTGACCCCCGCACCGAATGGCAGGTAGCTGCTGGACGGGACGCTCACCCCTGTGCCCTCACTGTTCAGGAAGCGAGCTGCAGAGGAACATAAGCAGGGTTCAACCAACTCTTGGCTCACACAATGTTCACAGAACCGTATTAGTATTAGGTGAGTTGAAAGCAATAATAATAAGTTAAACCTTTTTAACTTAATAATATTGCTTTCAACTCACCTAACACAGTTATGTGAAATCTGTTGACATAATATATTTCATTAAAGTTTTTAATTAGGCTGAATTGATCCCTGTACGATGACATCTAGATTATCCTGAGCAACTAGGCTTTTATTTCGGAACTGTGAGCACTAACAATGACATTCCATTGACACTCAATCTGTAGACACTAGGTTTTATTATGCAAATGCACTTTTTGATGTGTTTTCTACATAAATATGTGTCCCTGGTGTGTAAGGAGAATCACAAAGTGTCAGAAAATACAACCCTCTGTCTTTTCCTCCTTACCCACATGTCTAAAAACTGGGTTCAAACGAGCTGATCCAGATTTGCTGTCCTTATGACATAGTAGCGGAAATGTGGGCTGGCTACATTGAACTCCTGGCAACGTCCCATCCACGTCAGTCAGCGAGCTGAAACCACTCTGTTCTGGAAGTAATATGGTCTGTGTTTACATTTGCAAGCATCGCTAACACTCAGAGCTAACGCTGTACTGGAGAGATTGTTTGTCATATAAAGGTTCTGTCCTTGTGGTAAACCGAGAGAGAAACGTTTGAGCTCCAGACTGTTTCAGAGATAATGCTGGATGTGGTTTGAACATAATATGGCGTTTAATCACTGCAGCGTTTAGCTGAGTTTCTCCCGGTAGGAACTTCTCTCTTCAGAGGAGAGATCATAATGCTCCAAAGGGGCGTGGCCAGCAGCAGCTCCAAAGGGGCGTGGCCAGCAGCAGCTTCAAATGGGCGTGGCCAGCAGCAGCAGTTCAAAGGGGCGTGGCCAGCAGCCGCTAGTTCATTTAAAGCTACAGTCACAGAATCAGCACTTCAGGAACAGGGCTGAGATAGAGGGGGATGAGGCATGCTACAATGGGGGATCTGTTTGGGATTTTGAGCAAAACACTTCAGAGACATGTTTTGTACAGATTTGGCCCTATAGTATATTGTCAAAGATAGCATAATAGGAGACCTTTAAACTATTAATCCCAGTATATTATCATTGCTCCAGGTGGTTGATAGCCAATGAACAGTTAATGTTAGCTCTACACCCTGTGTCCTAATTAACCACACTAGAGAAGGCTGTATCCTTTGAATTGTCAGAAATCTGGATCTTTGTTGAGTTCGGTAATTATCTGTCAAATGCTTTCTCCCAGCATGCATGAGAAAGGCACCTTGAACGACAGCTTGAATCAGACTTCAGTGCATCCTGTTCTTGGATCAGATATCGCACACATTGGACACAGTGGCGTCTCACCAGGGTCAAAGAGCTCGGGATTTTTCCACTCCTTCTCATCGTGGTGCAGGGACCACAGGTTGATGATGACTCTGGTCCCCTTCTTCACGGTGAAGGGCCCAATGCTGCACAGATCATACACAGTGGTTCAGTGTTTGCAGGCGTGCCTGGCTGTGCCTGGCTGTGCCTGACACAAATATCTTTGTAAAGATGGATATTAAGCACAATTCTCCATAACGAATCCAGAGCAGTCATGTGATCAGTATATGTCAGTAAACTGCTGCGGTGTTGATCACTCGCATTGTTTTCTTCCTGTCTGTTGGAGGGGGGTGAGTGTACCTGGTTTCACTGAGGGCCACATGTGGGATGAGCAGAGGGGCCACAGGTCGGATCCGTAATACCTCCCTGATGGTGGCTTCCAGGTAGGGCAGGCTCCCTCTGTCAGTGAGTTGGGGGGGGCCGGTCCCCTCCCACCTTTCTGTCCAGTTCCTCTTGGATACGCCTCTGCACCTGAACCCACACACATACACACACAGTCATGAATACCCACGTTCTGTACCAACAATACACATTTACAATGGTGTGTGTGTGTGTGTGTGTGTGTGTGTGTGTGTGTGTGTGTGTGTGTGTGTGTGTGTGTGTGTGTGTGTGTGTGTGTGTGTGTGTGTGTGTGTGTGTGTGTGTGTGAAGGCGTGTTGTATGTCAGGGTTTTTAAAGTTTTACTAAATGGTAAATGGACTTGTACTTATATAGCTGTTTATCCAGTCTTTTCGACCCCTCAAAGCGCTTACTACATACTACATGTCATTCAGCCCACTTTTTGCTCTGGGTAACAACCTTTCACACACAACCTTCTGGTTGAAAGACAACTGCACTACCTTGCAGCCACAGTCGCCCCAACTAAATCATAGTCACACTTACTCAAGTACTGTACTTAAGGAGGTAAACAGAGTACTTTCACTCCACCACATTTATTTAATCACTTCAAGTTACTTTACAGATTTGGATTAATGGTGGTAAATATAATCAACCCTTATGACTACTTTTACTGTCGCTACTTTAAGTACCTTTAGATCTGAGTACTTTCTACTTTCACTGGAGGAACATTTAGAATACTTTTACTGTGACAGAGTATTCCTACACTCTGGTACTTCTACTTTACTCAAGTACAAGACCTGAGTACTTCTACTTTACTCAAGTACAAGACCTGAGTACTTCTACTTTTACTCAAGTACAAGACCTGAGTACTTCTACTTTACTCAAGTACAAGATCTGAGTACTTCTACTTTTACTCAAGTACAAGATCTGAGTACTTCTACATTTACTCAAGTACAAGATCTGAGTACTTCTACTTTTACTCAAGTACAAGACCTGAGTACTTCTACTTTACTCAAGTACAAGACCTGAGTACTTCTACTTTACTCAAGTACAAGATCTGGGTACTTCTACTTTCACTCAAGTACAAGATCTGAGTACTTCTACTTTTACTCAAGTACAAGACCTGAGTACTTCTACTTTTACTCAAGTACAAGATCTGAGTACTTCTACTTTACTCAAGTACAAGATCTGAGTACTTCTACTTTTACTCAAGTACAAGACCTGAGTACTTCTACTTTTACTCAAGTACAAGACCTGAGTACTTCTACTTTTACTCAAGTACAAGATCTGAGTACTTCTACTTTACTCAAGTACAAGATCTGAGTACTTCTACTTTTACTCAAGTACAAGACCTGAGTACTTCTACTTTATTCAAGTACAAGATCTGAGTACTTCTACTTTACTCAAGTACACGATCTGAGTACTTCTACTTTACTCAAGTACAAGATCTGAGTACTTCTACTTTTACTCAAGTACAAGACCTGAGTACTTCTATTTTACTCAAGTACAAGATCTGAGTACTTCTACTTTACTCAAGTACAAGACCTGAGTACTTCTACTTTTACTCAAGTACAAGATCTGAGTACTTCTACTTTACTCAAGTACAAGATCTGAGTACTTCTACTTTACTCAAGTACAAGATCTGAGTACTTCTACTTTTACTCAAGTACAAGACCTGAGTACTTCTATTTTACTCAAGTACAAGATCTGAGTACTTCTACTTTACTCAAGTACAAGACCTGAGTACTTCTACTTTTACTCAAGTACAAGATCTGAGTACTTCTACTTTACTCAAGTACAAGATCTGAGTACTTCTACTTTTACTCAAGTACAAGACCTGAGTACTTCTATTTTACTCAAGTACAAGATCTGAGTACTTCTACTTTACTCAAGTACAAGACCTGAGTACTTCTATTTTACTCAAGTAAAAGATCTGAGTACTTCTACTTTTACTCAAGTACAAGATCTGAGTACTTCTACTTTACTCAAGTACAAGATCTGAGTACTTCTACTTTACTCAAGTACAAGATCTGAGTACTTCTACTTTTACTCAAGTACAAGACCTGAGTACTTCTATTTTACTCAAGTACAAGATCTGAGTACTTCTACTTTACTCAAGTACAAGACCTGAGTACTTCTATTTTACTCAAGTAAAAGATCTGAGTACTTCTACTTTTACTCAAGTACAGGAGCTGAGTACTTCTACTTTTACTCAAGTACAGGAGCTGAGTACTTCTACTTTACTCAAGTACAAGATCTGAGTACTTCTACTTTTACTCAAGTACAAGACCTGAGTACTTCTATTTTACTCAAGTACAAGATCTGAGTACTTCTACTTTACTCAAGTACAAGACCTGAGTACTTCTATTTTACTCAAGTAAAAGATCTGAGTACTTCTACTTTACTCAAGTACAAGATCTGAGTACTTCTACTTTACTCAAGTACAAGATCTGAGTACTTCTACTTTACTCAAGTACAAGACCTGAGTACTTCTACTTTACTCAAGTACAAGATCTGAGTACTTCTACTTTACTCAAGTACAAGACCTGAGTACTTCTACTTTACTCAAGTACAAGCCCTGAATACTTCTCACAGCTCTGGACACAACTATTAAGATCTGAAATATGGAAATACAATGACTTCCCCCTACTTTGAATAGAGTCAGAGTAGCATCTAGTGGACTGCAGAGGAACTGCAGCCCCTGGTTTAGTACATTGTTTCTGTTATTTTAGTAAAAGTCAAAGAAAAGCTAACTTGAACACTAAGTCAGACTCTAACTGAATTCAGACAGAGCGTGTGCGTGTCCTAGCCAGAGGAATACAGGTCCAGGTACTTGACTGCCAAAGACACAATATATGGAGAACGAAAAAAAAGCCCTTCAAAGCCAAGGCAGAGCGTGCTGCTGCGCCCCTCCTACCTCTGGGTGATGGACGAGGTAGGCTATGGCCCATTTCAGCACGGTGGTGGTGGTCTCCACACCGGCTCCAAAGATGTCTCCCACAGTCATGAGGAGGTGGTCGTCACTGAGGCCCACAGACTCGGCACTGATCTCTGCCGTATTGTTGTTGTCGGCACTGCGTTTGGCCCTCAGGAGTGCGTCCAGCAGGTCCCTCTGCACATGGTCACTGTAGACTGCCTGGGTCAATGTACAGAACACACACTCACATATCACAATAATAACCAATCAACGATGATCGTTGTGAGCCGGGGTCATCGTGTTGAGACCGACTGCTCCTCACAGATTCCTCACGCGTTGCTCCTGCAACATGAGTGTGATGCTGTCACTCAGCATGTTGCCTCTAATAGTTTTGAATTGATTGGTCTGAAACGTGGTGCAATGCAACAAACTACATTTCTTAACAGTAAGGTGTTAAATATGGGCCAAAATATTGATTACATTATTTTTTTATTTGATCTTTTTTCGCTTACTAAAATATAAGATATACGATTTGGAAAAGTGAAAAACAATCTGAACGAGAACAAAGGTTTTAAACCACACTCATTATGACTTCATTAGGAAATATCAAAATATAAGTGAAATAAAAAAAATCAATCATAAAAGGTAACTGAAAATAAAGATGATAAAAATAATATTTACTCAAAGTTTGAACACGCTGTATTTTTCCAAGCATATCAAAATATGAACTTTCAAATACATTTTCTTTTTTCAAATGATCAAAACTCTTGGCCCAGAGTCAGCTCCATATTAACACTTTTAAATATATAACTTAGGTCAAAGTAATGTGTAAAACTGATTCATTTGAACTCATTGAAAGTCTGCAACATTCTCTATTCTTCCTATTTTATCGGTGACAATTACATAACGATTGTATAAACTGTGGGTATTTGTTGGCAGCTTGATTATCTCACCTGTAAATGTTAACCATTGTTACCACTAGAGACAGATTGTACGCATCAGTATGCAGAGGCCAGCTGTACCTTGTGTTCATCATATTTCTTCTGTAGGAGTTTGTCTCTGATGGAAACACACTGCTTCAGAAGACGCAGGTCTGCATTTGGAAAAATCTGTGAGAGAGAGAGTCAGAAGTCATATATACAGCATGGTATTTCATAATAATAGAGTAGATATATTTCTCTATGTTGCAGTTTCCCCTCCCTCCTTTTGTTTTCCCAGAATTCGTGTTATATGACTCTGGATGGGTTGGATGGTCATAGTGGGTTAATATAGCCCGTTGCTTAAATGACTCTTTAACTTCAAACGGACGGATTCAAGGAAACGCAGTCTTATTCACGGCCTTGCAGCCTGGAGAGGACTGTTCCTCCAGAGGCTTTATGACATACAGTAGGTATCTATGGGATTTATGGGAAATGCGGTCATATGAAAATAGGCTAGGTTTTCTAAGATTCAAATAACCTTTTATTGGCATTTCCATATCGAAAATACAGTATGGCCAAAGCACTTTGTACAAGGTGGAAGAGCAGGCAGTAAACAATCATGTTTACAAAATGATGTCATTGGAAATCTAGGAAAGAAACTAACCATAGCTAATGGGTATCCTCACCCAATCAAAATGATGATAATAAAATGATATCACATTACATAACAATATGTGGGTAAAATGATGTGTGTTCTGTACCAACAATACACATTTACGATGGTGTGTGTGTGTGTGTGTGTGTGTGTGTGTGTGTGTGTGTGTGTGTGTGTGTGTGTGTGTGTGTGTGTGTGTGTGTGTGTGTGTGTGTGTATGTGTATGTGTATGTATGTGTGTGTGTGTGTGTGTGTGTGTGTGTGTGTGTGTGTGTGTGTGTGTGTGTGTGTGTGTGTGTGTGTGTGGGTGTCACTCACTGCTCCTCAGATTGTGGACAGGTCACAACATTTTATTATATTGGCGCACAGCAAACATCCAAAGTGATCACTGATGTTGAAAAATACCCATGGTGCACCTCTTATGTCTTCATGCATATATTCTGTCATTACTTTTGTCTTCTTATTTATTAGCTTATTGTCACATGACATGTGGTTAAATGTCCCTTCTGTATACCTGTAACCAGGGGAAGATGTCCACCAGGCTGTCCTTGGCCACCGTGTCCACGATGCCCTGGCTGTAGCGCAGCATGTCCTCAAACTCCTGGTCTCCTCGGCTGTAGGAGGAGCTGAAGCACAGCGAACAGATGACGTTGGTGACGGCCCGGGTCAGCTCCGGAGACAGGTCCAGGGCCAGGCCAGCAGCTGCTGCCTCAGACAGGACGGAGCACAGAGACTGGGCCTGTGCATGGACTGACCAGGACACAGGACACACACCATCACAATGCTTACTGTCTAAAGAGCAGACACAGGACACACACCTAATAACCACAGAAGCAATTATTAACTCTGAACAACATTTAGAAAATGTTTCTAACTTCTCAAATGAGAATTTGTTCTGTTTCCTTCGACTTCTTTTGTGGTATAGTGAATACCTTTGGTTTTGGGATGTTTTCAGAAAATAGAATATGGATAATGAAATGGCTCATTATCAGTCGTTTTTGAAAAACGTTATTTTTGGAGAAAAATAAAACCAAAAGCATCCGTATGTCGAGATACAAAGAGGGGAGATGGCATGTTTTAGTCATGGAAGGACTGAACCTTTAAATTCCTATTACACTCATCATTAAAGCTGTCTGCAGCGTCATGGTAACAGAGGAGTCTTGAGGCAGTACTCACTGATCTTCTCGATGGAGGCAGAGCCCTCCCCGAACATGCACAGAGCTCCATGCACGATCTTCCTGTGGAACCTCCAGGCAGCGCTGTAGTCTCCAAATGCAATGTCTCTTCCATCTCTGGTCAGAACGTCTGTGGTCACCTTCATCACACAGCACAGGATGGAAAAGGAAGAACATGAATCACTCCTGCTGCTAACATGGAGACAAGGAGAGGAGGTTTACCCACAGTTCTTGGTCTTCCTGCGAATATCTTCCCCTTCTTCATCAGGACTTCTTTGGCGTGCGTGTGCTGGTTGACCACGATGACACAGTGGGAGCCCAGCATCAGAGAGTACGTCTGTCCATATTTCTGCTGCAGTTCTTTAAAAAGCACATGAGGGGGGTGCGAGCTCCGCAGACTGAGCAGACTACCGATCAGAGGGAGTGCTGGGAGATGAGGGGGCTCCTGGGGGCCATGTGCTGACATCCTGAGCTTCAACTGCAGAGCTAACAGAACCAGGCCCACCACCAAAAACACACCCAGATACAGGAACCAAGCCATATCCACAACAGAGGGCCCTGACAGGGGGAGGCCAGGCATCACAGAGAGGAGCTCTTCAGGAAGGCCCCTAGCTGCTGCACACACACGCCTTTATACACTCCTTCAATGCCACAGCCTTCACTCGCAGTGTGTAAGGCTGGGCCAACCTAAACAAGATAAGGTCACACTTGATTCATTGAATCCTTGCAAACACCAAGAACACAGACCCTGTCAGCCGAGAGGAGAGAAGACTCACTGAGGAGGCCTGTTCAGCCTCTGATCCCAGATCCTGCCTGCTAGTGCTTTGCAGATCCTTTCATGCTATCAAACAAACGTATACTTATACACAACATTTATACGCAAACTCAGTTTCTAAGTAATTACAACTTAACAGTTTAAACCTCTGAATTTAAAGTGTAATCTTGTTTTTAATTGCTCCATTTAAGTACTGTCAGTCCTGCCCACCGCCCAACATATTTTGAGTGCCTCTTTTAATATCTGCACAGGTATCCACTTTTCGTGACAATACTGCACATTATTTTATTTATTATTCCAAGTATTTAATCATATTATTCTGTACGTCTTTCTTTTATTTGTCTATATTTAGGGCAAATAGTTTTCTATATTTTAATGTTATACTAGTTCATTTTAAACCGTTTTTTATAATGGGTCGTTTTCCTACTCGTTATGTTCTTCAACTCTGTTAAAGGCAAATTCCTCATGTGTATAAAGCTGTTTCTGATTCTCATGTGAACTCTAACTTTGATCACTTGTATGACCGTGTAGATATCAGAAGCATTTGAAAACGAAATACAAGAAAATAGGACACACGCTAACGTTAGAGCGTATCATCACACACAGACGCGTTGTGGTGTATTTTGGCCATGCTCTCTCGCCATCTCCAGTCAAAACACAACATGGCGTCTGCAGAATCCCAACCGCGGTTCGGCCAATCTGTCAAAGGCTTACTCTCCGACAAAGTGGGCTCCTGTAGCGGGGATGTGATCGCTCTGACACGGCAGGTGCTAAAGGGATCCCGCAGCCAGGAGGTAAAGCCATGCAAAGGATGTAATCACTTCAGACAGCAACAGATAACAGGCTAACAGGCTAACGGCTAGCACAGAGAACAGACCTCCTCTGGTGTCAGAAAGAATAGAGCGGGGTCAGGACCACCGGCACCACATCTGTGGCTCCACCAGTCATTCGGGTTTTATTTAGAAGGCGCTCTGCGTGTGTTGGCTGTTAGCCTGATGCTGCTAATGCATGCTTAGGTCTTGGTGTTTGATGTTTTAAATGTAGCTTAAAGGTCTCCTATTATGCTATATTTCAACAATATACTGAAGGGGCCATATCTATACAAAACATATCTGTGAAGTGTTTTGCTCAAAATACCAAACAGATCACCCATTGTAGCATGCCTGATCCCCCCATGGATGTATAATAAGAACTGGATGCCTCGTCCATTCCTGTGGGAGCTGCTCATTGGCGCATGAAGACAAGACGAAATGGCCTGAGATTCTGGAGAGTAAAACGTCTCCAATAACCCATCATGCCTGGCTGTCGAGAGCATAGAAAATGTGCAGTTGAGTTTCCCCTTAAGCCCCGCTCTCTGCTCACGAGATTGAATGGAAAGAGAAAATACATCTGAATCCAGCTTTTAGCTTATTTCACTTTAAGGACCTAATGTGTTTAATAAGGGCTATAAAAGGGTTCATACTGGGTAGTGTATTCAGTTAAGGAAATCATCGACCGATTTACAGTACCTGCCGTTTGGACACTACGAATATTTTGTGAAAGTCCCGAGCATTTCCTGGGGGGGGGGGGGGGGGATTCAGCTCACGACTGTATATGGGGGACGATAGGTGGAGACGTGTCATGTGGGCTTTACGTTGCCAGGAGTTCAATGTAAAGCCAGCCCACATTTCCAATATGATGTCGTAACCGAAGCAAATCTGGATCAGCTCGTTTGAACCCCCGTTTTTAGAGATATGGGTAAGGAGGAAAAGAGAGAGGGTTGTATTTACTGACACTTTGTGAGTCTCCTTAAACACCGGGGACACATTTTTATGTAGAAAACACAGCAAAAAATGCATTTTGCATAATAGGGGACCTTTAACATCCTGGGTAAAGCTAAGGTTCCTTACACTTGTAAGGACTTGTACTTGAGTAAAAGTAGAAGTACCAGAGTTTAGGAGTACTCTGTTACATGTAAACAAAATAATACTCAAGAAGTACAAAAGTAGTAGCATCAAGTAGTCATTGTCTGATTGGTCCATTTCAGAATAATATCTCTGATATGTTTTATAATGATTGATCATTAAAGTGTTCTCAGAGCTGGTAAAGGTGCAGCTAGTTTGAATGGCTTTGTATACTGCAGGGTAGCTGCTGGATTTACTGCAGGTGAACTACAGTCTGATTTAAGGGATTATATTTACCATCATTCATCCAGATCTGTAAAGTAACTAAAGGGATTCAATACATGTAGTGGAGTAAAAGTACACCATCTACCTCTGAATTGTAGTGGAAGGACAAAGTAGCAAAACATTTAAATACTCAAGTAAAGTAAAAGTATCTCAAAAATAAGTTTTCTCCTGTCTCTCTCAGCTTCTTGGACAAGCAGCAAGGAATATGGTGATCCAGGAGGACGCCATCCTGCACTCTGAGGATGTACGTATGAGCACAGAGTCAGTTAAAACAACACAGACAGTTATCACACACAACAGTGCCGCACACTGAAGGCTACACCCATCTCGAGGGGTTAACATGGTTTTGCTCTTTTTGTATCATCACAACAAACGTCTTCTTTGGTATTTGTCTTCCAGAGTCTGAGAAAAATGTCCATTATCACGACACATCTACAATACCAGTGAGTACCAGCCAGCTGTTCATCAGGACATCATGATGCTCTATTGGAAGGGATTATTAAGTGTGTGTGTGTGTGTGTGTGTGCGTGTGTCTCTCTCTCTCTCTCTCTCTCTATCTCTATCTCTATCTCTATCTCTATCTCTATCTCTCTCTCTCTCTCTCTCTCTCTCTCTCTCTCTCTCTCTCAGGCAGGAAGCCATCCAGAAGAAGTAAGTCTCCCCCGCGCTGTGTCTCATTAGAAACAGTGAACATTAACACAAAGTGATGACGTGCTCCTCTTCCCCCCTCTGCAGCGTAGAGCACTCCAAAAACCTGCAGGACCAGCTGAGACACCTTCTGAAGTGATGCCCCCCCCCCCCAACAATGACACTAAGGCTCTACAATGCAAGAGCCTGGGAACATGTTGTATTGAATAATGTCAAATGTTTTGAATCCATTGCGTTACGTTAGTGTATGAAGTTCTTTGTTAGTGTCATCTTGGCTAACTGTAAATCAGGGAGGGAGGGGGAGTCGATGGTAAAGGAACACATTGTTCTCAGTGGAGTCAGAGAATTTTACCACCGAGTAACTTCCGTAATACCTACATATATTCATGTTCTGAGAAGCAAGAAGCCAGGCAGTGAACATGATCTGGAGAACACATGCTGAAGGCCCGTCGGTTCAACATGTTCACTTCCTGTTGGTGACGGCTGCTGTGACACACGTACCGACTTCCAGACTTTGCCTCATTGTCATTTAAAGGATCTCTAGAAAAAGTCTGATGCTTTTTGAACATGCCAGTGTCACTCCACAGATTAGTAACCCAGCGCTGTTACAGGATGACAGGTTGAAGGTCATGATTCTAAGAATTTTTCTCCGCAAAGCTGAGCGCGGGACAGTTATCGCAGCCTGAGGGCCAAACGGCTGCATGGCCCTGACACTGTCCCTGAGGCCCTCCCTTCTGCACCTGTCCCCCAATGGCCCCACAGCCGGTGGAATCTGGAAATGTTATAACTTCCTCAGAATGTTTTATCTTGAGAGGGCATGCAGCTCTGAGAGAAACAGGACTGTGTGTGACATATTTGTGAGCCATGGAGAGGATAAACTATACTGAGGGCATGATTCAGCTATACAGTGAAGGAAATAAGTATTTGATCCCCTACAGATGTGTCAGTTTACCCACTGAAAAAGAACTGAACAGTCTCTACTTTTAATGGTAGGTTGATTTTCACAGTGAGAGACGGAATATCAGAAAGAACATCCAGAAATGTAGATTAAGAAAAAGATATAAATTGATTTGCGTTTAATTGGGGCAAATAAGTATTTGATCTCATCTGACCACTTCACCTTCTCAGAAGCCTTCTCTGAATCCTTCAGAGGATCACTGTGCCTTCTTGAGCAGGGGACCTTGCAGGCCTTTTCTTGGTGACTGTGGTCCCAGCTGCCTTCAGATCCTTAAAGAGTCCCTCCTGTGTAGTTCTTGGCTGACCCCTCACCTTTCTCATGTTCACTGATGCCCCAAGAGGCCAGATCTTAGATGTTGGAGCCCCAGATTGAGGGCGATTGATGGTCATTTTGTGCTTCTTCCATTTTCTAATCATCAAACCAGTTGTCTCCTTCTCACCAAGCTGCTTGTTGGTGGTCTTGTCTTCTATTCCAGTCTTGTGCCGGTCTACAATCTTTTCCCTGATGTCCTTAGACATTAGTTCCACCACGATCACAGACCTGTCTCTGGTCTGGCCCTCGGTGGAGAGGTTGTAATCTGATTTATTGACTGTGGACAGGTGTCTTTTATCCAGGTAAAGAGTTGACATCAGGAGTACTTTCTTAAAGTGAGAGGACTTATTTAACCGGTCCGTGGGAGCCAGAAGTCTTGTTGGTTGCAAGGGGATCAAATACTTGTTTCCATCACTGTATATGTGCACAAGATACACTTTTTTTACTTCAATCTTTCCTATGTTTTGATTAACTCATGGACACATATGATATCATTAAATGATGTTGAGTCTGTCTCGCAGCCTCCAGCTGCTTCACTTCAGGAGTAGTAAGGGATTATTGTCAGTAAAAGGAAGTGAGAATATTGAGTGTTTATGGATTATATAATCGGCAGTATAATGACATCCCCAGGCATCTCTTTTAAGGATGTTTTAGATTTGGATAAACCCGACGTGAGACATGTTCATGTTTCTTTGAATCAAGGTTCTTTTGATTCTATGCAATTGTTTTTTTAAATCTATTAAAACCACTTATCTTTGAGAAGAGCTCAACAAATAAAGTCATTGTTATGGTGATATTGTGTCATTACTTGTCTATGTTCTCCCTCCATAACCCAAACGGTGGTGCATTATAATTAGTGTTCTTGTGTATTTGGCAACCTGTGGAAGTGAAGGGAGAGTCAGGCACAGAGCTGCCACGATCAGCTCCCTTCATAAACCTTGAGTGTGAAAGGTGTTCTTGTCCTACGACAGCAAGGGATCTTATCAGCCCGGAGGCCTGTGAGGATGCGGTGCCAGGGTCAAATGTTTTCACTGAAGCCATTTGATCCCAGACCAGCATCTGCTGGGACAGGTCATCATATACTATCACAGACAGATGTCAGGGTACAGAGGATGAACAGCAGGGCCACGGTCCTACAGGTCTGACGAATATGAGTCCAGTGCACCTGCATTACTTTTATTACACATTCAATTTTCCCTTGTCCCTTTTCCTTGTCATGATGCACTGAATGAAGGGTCCCAGCGAGACAGAATTTCTCTTTATATTCGAGTTCAAGTTGCTGAACACCTCTGAAGCTGACACTTCAGTGTTACACAACCATGTGTATTATAGTGATGAAGGTTAAATCAAGACACTACGCTTCAGCTCCCTCTGCTGCGCACCCCCACTGTGTAACCTTATACTCAGATGTCTCCATATGCTTAGTTCCTACACAAATACAATATTGCCAAACTAGTAAAGGTTGTGTTAGGGTGGAAAGCTGCTTTCAGCTGTTCGACCTGAGAGAAAAACAGAAGTACAATACCAGATCAAAACATTTATTAAAAACAGACTCACAGCATCTGAAATTCAACGGTCTTCACAACATAAAAATAAAACATAAAATAAAACTGAATAAATGCAACATGCATTAAATACTGCTGGTAAAAAACAACATTCATTTGGTTCACTTTACACAGTATGTGTGATTATCAAAGCTGACAGCAAACAGAATAGAGGAAGAGAAACCTGTGGTTCAGCAGGCTGCTATTGCTTCCATACTCAAATACCAAGAATAACATCGCAAGCTACAGTGGGCCGGACATGTTCAACAATCAGCTGTCAGCAGGATATACAAATACAACGAAAGAAATACGCGGCCAAAACAGGACGAACACACATCAGGGTCCAGCTCCTAACCATGTAAGATCAATCCTTCAGCACATTTTACAGCTCCTACTGTTCAACCAGAGGCCCTTAGAGTAAAGGCAGTAACATGAGACATCAGGGCACCACAGCATCATAATGTGTGTGTGTGTGTGTGTGTGGGGTGCTCACATTACAGTAACAGCATGTTGGCAGCAGCAGGAGGACTAAAATATGACAGTAACTGCATGTTTGACTCATAGCTCTGAACAACAACATTTCGACTCACATCATAACTACAATATATTATCTCATACATTTTGTCTTTTAACCGTTAAATAAACTCAATCATTGATGAGGTTGTCAAAAAAGGCCATTGTTTTCCCTTTAAAACAAACACGTATGGCAGTGTGTGAATAAGTATGTGGAGTTTCTCTCAGCGGCTGCCATGTTAGCAGCCTCCCGTCAACCTCACCTTTAAAACACACTTTTAAAAACCTTCTGCTGGACACAAACTGATTGTGATCCAGTCTACTGTCAGCAGCTGTTCCGAATAACATAACTACAGTCCTTCAAGTCAAAATCCACCCTTGGATGTGCTGTTAGTTCCTACATTTCCCCCAACCCCTTAAAACAATAACAACAAAGAATGGATTTAACAAATAGCTTCTCAACACTGAGGCAGGTCCATGTTCAAACACCTGCTGCTCTGTGGACGACACGCATCATCATCTGAACATGGCCCCTAAAGGACTGACGGAGCAGCAGAGTGACGGTCAGCAGGTTGTTCAGAGCAAGGGGGAGCAGCAGAGAGCGCTGTGGAGCAGGGGGGAACAGCAGAGAGCGCTGTGGAGCAGGGGGGAGCAGCAGGGAGCGCTGTGGAGCAGGGGGGAGCAGCAGAGCCGTTTACAGAGCAATGAGTGCATGCATACAGGACTCCTGAACACTAAAGCAGAACAGTTCTCCTCGAACACACCTCCTCAGACTCAGGGAGGAACTCTTCTCGTTCACTTTCATTTCATCATCACTCCGCCCCATCCTAACAGACATGCATCTAAAATTACAGCCCTCACCCCACGGACTGGAGCAGGTAGCAGGGACGAGACGGGACTCCAGTCACAGGTCCATGTCATGCCTCATATGCAGACTCCACTGCTTCGACCCCCCTCTATTCCTCCTCCTCCTCTTCCTCCTCGTCATCATCCTCATCGTGGCAGTGAGTGATCTCCTGTGGGGGCTGAGGGAAAAAGTGGGGGGGCTGGATCTCACTGACGGAGCGAGTCAGCTGGTGCCGTTTGCACTCCATCTCTTTGAGGTCCACGTCTTGCCGGTTGCGCGTTGCCAGCGGAGACTCAGTGTCCATGACGCTGACGTGAGTGTGCTCCACTGTGGACTCATGGGGCATCTGAGGGGGACAGTTAGAGCTTAGAGTCCAGTCGCCAGCTCAGTGGACCCGGAAATGTTGAGCACCCCAAAGTTTATGTTAGCAGCACACAGAAACTGCCGGATACTAACCTGCATATGTTGATTATCTGCAAGTTGCAAAATTGCATAAGTTGCGTTGATTAACATTAATAACCTCCAAGCCAGTGATGGGCAAGTTACTTCCTAAATGTAATACAGTACATATTAGATTATTACTGTCTCTGAACTGTAAGGCGTTACACTACTTGTGCGTTACTTTGAGTTAATCCCACCAAAATAACCGCAAAAGTAGGTCTTTAAATGCTAAAATGTAGTTTATTGCAGCTAGAAATTAAACTCATGCTAGGTTTTAAACTCAGGAGCCGTTTAAGTGGGCTGACTAATATGTGATACCAGTACCATGACGTCTCTGTTTGTTATTAACAACATGTTAGAGGAGCCTCTGCACCGCCCTGTGACCTGCTGTATGTGAACGAGTCTCTATGGCAACGTTAGCTCACCTTGTCATTGGTGTGTTATCGGGGATTTGGCTGACAAGCTTTCTAAAAGCCGGCGATTCCACAGAGGACAGAGGCTGCAGATCGTCAACACTCTGCCACGAGTCTCTCAACTTCTCTGGGTTCAACCAGCAGACCCAGAGAAAGTTACCTTCTGTTGTTTCTGCCTGCGCGCTCTCCTGCCTTTCTCTTTTCTTCTCTCCGAGCCTGCAGCTCGCTCGAGCAACAGTGGAGTCTGCTTCTGCAGGCCTTTTAACCAATAGCAAACAGGCTTACTGAGTTACTATTCTACCTGCAGAATTATTTCTCTGGTGTCGGAATGTATCGCGTTACTGAGAAGTGTAACGGGTATTATATTACCCACATTTCAGAAGTAATGCGTTATATTACTGCGTTACAGCAGAAAGTAATACATTACTGTAACTCCGTTACTTTGTAACGCATTACACCAACACTGTTTATAGCCTACTGTATGTGGACAATAGTAAAAAAAAAAAATGGCTTGGATGATTTGGACAATTTCAGAGTGGTTCTGAGGTTAAGAAGTATGCTGAATCCATTTCTGACCATTTCTGGATCAAAAATTGCAACGTTTCAACCAGAAAGTGGTAGTTTCTGTACTGCCGGGGGGCTGATCTTGAATACTATGAGTAGTGATGCGACCATTGGATATAGAGAGCGCAAGAGGAAAATGATTACCTCGACTGTTGACTATATTCAAATAAATAAATAGGCAATCTGTCCAAACCAAATGATTCAGAATCCCCTCAATCTTCAAAATCGACCCTAAATTAATCCAAATCAGCCAGATACAGATATTGGCATTTTGTGGTTAAAACCGACAGTTTTTTGCCCCTAAAAAGGTCAGAAAGGGATTCAGCATCCTCAATAGCACCCAATACCACTCCTGAAGACACTGGACTCTCAATTTTTGAACTATTGTCTACATATAATGATCGTAATTAATGCAACTTATTCCAATTGTGTAAATTGCCCAACATATGCAGGTTAGCATCCGGCAGTTTCTATGTGCTGGGGACCGTACTATACATTTCTAACATAAAACTTTGGGGTACTCAACATTTCCGGGTTCACTAAGCTGGAAACAAGGCTATTGAATCCATCACGAGAGCCTCACCAGCACGTGAGCTGCCCTGAACAGGTAGCTGAAGGGATAGTACAGCAGGTTGATGAAGGAAGCGGCATACAGGTCAGCGTAACGCATCACCTGCGAGGCAAACAGCGTCTGTCGGGATCCACTGCGGAACAGACTTCCCATCATACCGTAGCACATGTCCATATCATGGGTCACTTTCTGCAAGGGACACAAAGACATGGGGATTCTGTGTGTGTGGCAGAAGGACATCTTTCTTTCTTTTAGTGCAACATCTGGAGGACATCCTGGCCCCTCACTGCCCACTGCTAGAAGAATTTGAATTTCTTTGATTTAACCTTTATTGAACCAGGTAAAAGACCCATTGAGATCGTGATCTCATTTTCAAGGGTGACCTGGCCAAGAAGGCAGCAGCACACGTCATCAACATACAAGATACAAATACATTACAATAAAAAGTGAATAAAATAACAACAAAGTGCAAGAGCAAAGGAATCGATCATAGGAAATCATTGGGAGCAGAGGCACCAAATACTTTTTTAGTTCGGCCTGAAAATTGTTCCAAGTTGATGGGGCAGCAAAACTGAGAAGGTGTGCTTGTGATGACGTTTAGTCTCCTGCTGCAGCTTCTCTGTTTCATTTGAAGCACTGCCCTTACTAAACTGCGCTTTCAGGGTATACACATTTTTATATTCTTGGTTTATGCATTATATTTTGTTCCAGGCCTGTGTTAAACTATTCTAAATCCAGCTTTGGGTAAAGTACCTTCCAACTTTGAGTATGTGCTCTGAATATCTAAAGCCCATCCTACAAGTTTCTTGGTTGTGGCATTATTTGGGTTGAATGCACTTCTTCTGACATTGTGAGTGCCTCTGTGGGCCCAGGCCTTTTTCACAATGGTCACCAGACAACATATTGATCCTTTAGTACAAATGAAATGTTTAAATAAAGTTTTACAACCACTCTTCACTGGTGGCTCTTTTTATTAAAAGGCAGAGTGAGCGGGAGGGAGTGGTACCTTAATGCGTCTCTGCAGGGAGCTGATGTCCGGCCTCTCGTTGCTGCTGCTGTCCAGATGCCTGAGGACCAACACAAGCTCTCCATTTAAAATGGACCTTCACAATATTACCATTTTATCCTCAGAACATTTGAAAAATGTATGTAATGCCATCAGTGTTTTACTTCATGTTTATTTTGTCTTTTTTCTTGGTAAATAAATTACAACAAAAATCTGAGTGTAGTGAGAAGGAGGAGGAGGAGGAGGAGGAGGAGGAGGAGGAGGAGGAGGAGGAGGAGGAGGAGGAGAGGGTCTCCAAGCACAACTTTTCATTTGAGAGGTGAAGAAGAAGGTGCACTTTCAAAAATAATTTCAACAGCCCTGAAGTCAGAAATCTGTAGGGATAATTTGCATGAAAACACACAATATAAATGAATAGGAAATAAAGTACATTTTACAGGGCTACATTTGAACACCTCATGGAGTTCCAACTGGCTGTTGCCCATACTCATTTTTATTAAATAGTTTGAAGCCATCATAATGGTACTCAATGCAACCTCTGTAGCCTGCTAACAGCTAACAGCTAAGGTTAGCTAGAGCCTCTCCTGCTGAATTGATGTGCACAATGTAGCTGCTGACATAAAAAGGTCATACCAGTAAATCACAACACCCCTATTTCAATATCAAACCCTGCACGGTAGCAATAGTGAGCCCTTCTGTGAGCCTGGGGCAGCCATCACACACTGCAGGATAACTAACAATGAACATTGGTTCCTTCTACATACCATAGTCACAAATGATCCAATAGCAAAATAATGTAAATAAACCAATGAACAGTAATCCACTGAGCAGTGATGACCAGAAAAATACATACAGTAAGTATGTCAATCAAAGAACAGCTGGGAACCCATAAATAATCGCTGGAAAAAAGGTCACACATGCAAGACGTTTTTACTGTCAAACATTTGCTTTCAGGATATTTCCCTGGAGATACAACTGAATCCAACAATGTCAACACAGAGTGAACGCTGAATTTCCTGTAGGGGAAGTATTTCTTCTTAATTAAGAATGCGTTGGTAGGAATACATCTAAAGACACACGGAGAGGAACTCACTTGTAAAGCTCTGCCAGGAAGCACTCCAGAGACTGAAGCTCCTCAAAGATGGCTGAAAAATCCAAACAACTTCCATCAGTGTGTGTGTGTGTGTATGTGTGTGTGTGTGTGTGTCTCCAGTCTCACGGCTCTTGTCGGTCCACACGTGCAGCTCCTGGGCCAGCTCAGGAATCACCAGGAAGGTCCTCCAGCCCTGACGCTTCTTGGATTTGAGGATGTCACCGAAAATGTGGTCTCCAATGTAGATGATGTCTTTCCCTTTGGCCCCCAGCAGATCACACACGATGTCTGAAGATCCTGCCAGTACGAAAATGGCATCAGGAAATTGAAGCACACTATTTACACCTCTTAAAGCCATCATCAAGGAGGGTGTGGATGGAAGTTCCAAAGGCTTTATTTACTGAATCCGTAACAGCTAGTTTTGGCAATGAAAATTGGAAGTCTCAGGCTCCAACAATGCAACATACCATAAACTTAAACTGCATCTATTTTCAAGTTAACCCCCCCTCCCCTGGTTGGTGTTGATGACACGAATGCTGCCCACACTAAGTTTTGCAAGAGTCAGCACATCAGCTCTTCTTTTCCTGTGTTGCACAATACAGTTATTCATGGACACAATACTTTCTTCAAAATCACTCAAGAATCTGCTGCTATCATCTCAAATATACAGAAACGTTCACAGAGCCTGTTTTTGGATTGCTCAGCTGATCTGAAGTGCAAATCCAAACAAACCTCGAGCAGCATGAGGAAATGTTTATGAACACAGCGACCATCTCAACATGCAGATTCATGACCAATAAGGACAGGACAAAGGCTGACGGGTGTTTGTGTGAATATTTGGAATCTTAAAGTAACTTGGATTCCTCATTTACCTCCAGAGTAAACAATCCCATGCTGCAGGGGCCCCGTGTATGTGCCGATCCTTAGCCGGCCTGTGGTCTGAAGGAAACACACTGTCACACACACACGTCATATTTCAGATAAGTATTTGGTCCATGCAGGCCTCTACACACTCACAGTGTCCACTTGCCGCAGCACCGTCCCTTCTCCAAAGAAAACAGGTTTGCGAGCATCCACCAGGATCAGGTCGAAGTAAGACTTCCAGGGCCGGTGGGGGGTGCCTGGCTGCACACACGTATCATGAAAGTAAATCCTGGTAGGTTTATATTTCTCTCTCTTTCCGCTCTATAATCACAACACACTGCCCCAGACAGGTTTAACCCAGCTGCTTTAATTCAGACAATGCAAATCACCAGTGTTACCTTTGGGCCGTGAGGAAAGTCAAAGAGGTAGGTCATAATTTTCTGAAATAAGACAGGACGAAAACCACCAAGCAATATTACTTCATGAAAACATGAATCAGTACATCATGACAATATGAAGCTCAATGTTGTGTTTTAAGACATTTGACATATCGGACTGTAAGCTGTCCCCCCCACCTCTGTGTATTTGTAATCACTGTTGGTGGCCAGAAACACTTTGGCTACTTCATTCATGCGACTTAGGAGCAGAGGAAGCTTGGGCTGGAGGAGAAACACAAGCAACATGAGCTGATCAAGTACTACAGTACAAGTGGTGTGTGTGTGTGTGTGTGTCTGTGTGTGTAAGACCTTGATATGCTGCTTTACTTACGTCCTTTGCCACATACTTCTCCAGGTTTTCAACTGTTTTCTCTTTTAATGACCCCTGTGGAAATAAAAAGCAGCGGGCTGAAGGCAAACAGCCTGGAAACAGGATTCTTGTGGAAAAGCAAATGATTCTACCTTCATATGAACCCAGTCCACGCCGTCTCGCACATCCTGGAACATGCTCTTGTAGGACATGAATAGGTCGCCATTTTTGAAGCCAGCCTCACAACTGCAGTGACAGAATGATGTTAACAATAGACGCTGCACAACATGGAATACTGACTGAGCATTTCCCCAGAACACAGGAGAGACTCTGAAAGAGCAAGAGGGCATAATGCTAGATCAAGGTATCAAGGTGGGGATTGTGTGTGTGTATAACATCTCTGTTATCTGTACCACCCTGACTCTACAGCATTTAAGATATTTACACATTTACTTCAGCAGGATAATCTCTGTATATTTACCCCACTTTATGATTTCTGAAGTAAAAAACTAATGTTGGGCTATAAAGGAACTACAGCACGGTCACAAGACTTCACGTCATCACCGCTAAGCTAAAGGCAGCTAATGTTGGGCTATAAAGGAACTACAGCACGGTCACATGACCTCATGTCTCCACCGCTAAGCTAAAGGCAGCTAATGTTGGGCTATAAAGGAACTACAGCACGGTCACATGACCTCATGTCTCCACCGCTAAGCTAAAGGAGGCTAATGTTGGGCTATAAAGGAACTACAGCACGGTCACATGACCTCATGTCTCCACCGCTAAGCTAAAGGAGGCTAATGTTGGGCTATAGAGGAACTACAGCACGGTCACATGACTTCACTTCATCACCGCTAAGCTAAAGGCAGCTAATGTTGGGCTATAAAGGAACTACAGCACGGTCACATGACTTCACTTCACCACCGCTAAGCTAAAGGCAGCTAATGTTGGGCTATAAAGGAACTACAGCACGGTCACATGACTTCACCTCACCACCGCTAAGCTAAAGGCAGCTAATGTTGGGCTATAAAGGAACTACAGCACGGTCACATGACTTCACTTCATCACCGCTAAGCTAAAGGTGGCTAATGTTGAGCTATAAAGGAACTAAAGCACGGTCACATGACTTCACATCACCACCGCTAAGCTAAAGGAGGCTAATGTTGGGCTATAAAGGAACTACAGCACGGTCACATGACTTCACCTCACCACCGCTAAGCTAAAGGCAGCTAATGTTGGGCTATAAAGGAACTACAGCACGGTCAAATGACTTCACCTCACCACCGCTAAGCTAAAGGCAGCTAATGTTGGGCTATAAAGGAACTACAGCACGGTCACATGACTTCACTTCATCACCGCTAAGCTAAAGGTGGCTAATGTTGAGCTATAAAGGAACTAAAGCACGGTCACATGACTTTACGTCACCACCGCTAAGCTAAAGGTGACTAATGTATGATGAAGTTCAGTCATGTCATTTACTGACTTGTTAGCATCCACAGTTTTTACGACACATAGAAGCTTCAGACATCACCAGAGGGGAATTTACTGACAAGTTTGAATGCCGTAGAACAGGGGTGTCCAAAATACAGCCCGGGGGCCAACTGCTACCCTTTATCCATTTTTAATCGGCCTGCAGCAAATTCTAAAAGTATAATGGAATATCGCCTACAGCTGAAACGTGTCCTTTTCTTATATTGTGCTTCTTAAATATATGTCATAATATATTAAAAAGTATTCATGTGTTAAAAACTTTCATAATTAATGAATCATTTTCAAATAAATTCAGTCAATTGAAGTTGAAAACATTTTCTAGCAAATATATCATGAAAACAAAAAGCCTAATAACTTATTTATATAGTGAGCTTGAAATATACCCTTCTTATTTCCCCTTATAAGCACTCTGAGGCTTCTGTTTTGACTGATGAGCTACAAATACTTTTTGTAACAAATACATGAAACCTTATGGAAAGCTCATACATTTCCTCTTCAAGCTAAATGTACCTACATTTGATAGATCTTTCCTAACTTATAACCGAACTAATGAGGCAATATACCTCACAGACTTTATTTCAGGCTTCTAACAAAAAATACATCCAACAAACCATTGACTTTCGGACAAGGGAACAGGAAGTGGTAAAATGCTAATTAACTTGCTGGTTTTAAGACTGTTCCCTGGACGCCTTCATTGAGTAAGATGTAACCTTTCCTTAATAGTTCAGGTTGTCATGGACTACACCTGTGCAGGCAGCAGTGAGTGTGCAGTACCTGGAGTATCTGGAGCAGTTGCTGAAGAAATCCACCAGGCAGGCAAAGAGGTAGGTTTCTGTGCAAGAAGGCAGTAGACTGGAATCAGATAGACTGAATATGATCATACTTTCAATATGACAACCCAAGAATGTAAAGGAAACAGTGAACCCCATGTTACACTTCACTACGTTCCTTTGTACTTTCTGTTTAACATCTTCCTACGTATGTTCATACTACGTTGGTTCATACACTACATTCATGTGGGGTGATGCTGATGGGAAACATTCCTAGGGTAAAGACTTGCAAGAGTGTACGGTAACCAGAGGGTAATATGATCACCTTAATACTGCATATCCATTCTGTTATGTTCAAATGACACTGAACGGTTTTGGCAGATGGGAGGCGTCAACATTGGCTTTGGTGTCAGAGACAACCTTATTAGTAAGGGCCAGATATATTGGAGCTTTCACAGAAATGGTAACTGATAAGAGCACAGATCTCAGGACGTGAACTCTGATAGCACTACGTTAGCCTTTTGGTCCTGATAGTAAAGTTAGCTTTCCACTAGTTCCACCATCTCCAGCATGTCCTGTTTTTAAAATGTTGGACTTTGGAGTTTTAGACAAATCAAGAAGTTTGAATGACTTTGGGCTCTGGAAGAATGGTTCACTATACTTTATATCACATTTGAAATGTTCAGCTTTAAGTGTGTTGTTAACAAAGGCAGCCCTAAGCATCCTCAGCTGATTCCCTTCAAATACATGTTCTGTTTTAAATCTGAAATGTATCATGTGAAGGCTGAAGGTGTAGAGCAGTTCTCACCAGGCAGGTTGAAGAGTGTGTTGAGGATGTAGAAGCGGTCAGTGTCTCCACGCTGAATGAATTTGTTTGGATAAATCTCTCGGATGTCCGGTCTGTGACACACACACACACACACACACACACACACACACACACACACACACACACACACACACACACACACACACACACACACACACACACACACACACACACACACACACACACACACACACACACACACACACACACACACACACACACACACACACACACACACACACACACACACACACACACACACACACACACACACACACACACACACACACACACACACACACACACACACACACACACACACACACACACACACACTTCAGTATTTTGCAATGTATGTAAACAGGGGTCAGAAATGTGGAGCAGCCATCACACTGAAGATTGCAGCAGAGGAGAAGCTGCAGCGCCTCCAGTCCTCTCCACTGCGCTCAGGATACTGTAGGTCACCCTTAGTTTCTTAATCAGTCAAAATGAAGGACGCCTTCAGGTTTTTTGGTCATTGTTAGGAAAATGTTTGGTTCACGCGATCACTGCCTGCATGGTGCCCAGAAGATGAATCATATTTGATGCTCTGACTTTTCCTGTACGTTGTAACTTCTGCTTAGAGATATTCATGGTGCCTAGATGAATGATCATAAAATAACATCTGTTCTAATTTTACATTTCCAAATATCTGCCAAACAGAGCCTCAGCGGTTCTTTGTTTTGGAGCTATTCAGTCTAGGGGAATATCATTATTATAATGGCATAACATTAGCTTGTTAGCATTGTCATTGTGAGCATGTTAGCGTGCTGACATTTAGCTCAAAGTCAGGGTGCATGGCTGCAGACTCTAGTGCTGTGTATGACTCATTTGCATGTGTGTAGTAGGTGGTATGCAAGGAGGATCTAACGTTGTGAATAAGTGTGTGTTTTTAGAGATGTGGTGTGCAGCTCAGTGGGAGTCGTGGACCTCACCCCCTCAAGAAGTTGAATCCGTGCACACACACCAGGATGTTCCCATATGCATCCACTTTGAGCAGATTGCCATACGTTGTGTCGAACAGCAGACCTCTGGAGGAGGGAGGGGGGAAGACAGTGAGACAGGAATATCACTTGTGAGAATGCACTGCTGTTCAAATGGATTTCAAAAAGGCAAGGCATCGTAAACCAGCCTGGTTGGGAAGGAGGGGTCGTAGACAAAGTTGAGCAGCTCTTGTGGATAACCAATGTTCACCAGGCGCTCCACCGTCAGGTCGAAGCCTAGCGACTCGTACTCAGGAGATTTATACACTGACAGAGAGACAGACAGACAGACAGACAGAGAGACAGGCTCATGTTTACCACACATACTAGATCACCCTGATGGGACCAAATACTCTGATTCTACAGAAACAGTCATGCAGCCGTGTATTCCATAATCTTGATCACTTATTACTACTCACAGCGCTGCAGCCTCTTTAGAGCCAGGCTTCGTGATGCTTTAATATACACTGTGGAGATATTCACTTCTTGACTGCCAAAGGAACTGGTTAAGTATAAATCCCTTTAAAAGTATTTTTGTCAGGGGTAAAATCTCATTTTGTAAGTTTTAGGCTGTTTGCTCCACAATGGTGGAATGAGCTCTGATATCAGAACACAAGGAATCATCTTTGAACCACAAACAAAAAGTCCACTTTGAAACTATTGCACCAGCACTTAGTGGTTTGGCTCATTTGAAGCAAAGGTACTGCAGGGTTCCATATGGTTTTTCACTTATTGTTAGTCATTTTGGATTAAAGCGTCAGCTTAGGGAAAAGAAATGTAGTACATTTGCATCAGCTTCTAAAAACTTGTAAGTCTCTGACCCTCTATACCACCTCAGCCCCCTCCCCCCCCATGGGTGTTGTGTGTGGAATAGCTGCCAGGAATATCCTGACACAGCTGGGTGGGAACAGCTTGGGTTGCAGTGTGCTCCAGAGAACTCAGGACTATGTTTACACTCCCATCCGGCAGATTAGCACTCTGCAGGTAATATAACAGAAGATAAAGTCTTGTTGTTGTGAGACAGTGCCATGTAGCTTCACACACCAACTGGATATTTAAACACAGTAGATGATTAACATTGGGAAGTGGTAGGATTAGAAAGTGCTTCTTTCAAAAAATGTATTATGCAAGTAAATAAAAGTATCCCCATTCATAAAGGGCCGTATGGAGGGT
Source organism: Eleginops maclovinus (assembly GCF_036324505.1). Lineage (NCBI taxonomy): Eukaryota > Metazoa > Chordata > Actinopteri > Perciformes > Eleginopidae > Eleginops > Eleginops maclovinus. The sequence goes on from NC_086370.1 coordinate 692,072, forward strand.
ATCCTTTGCCCTCAGTCGCTGTGTATGAGGCAGACAATCGTTGGCAGAACATTGAGGGTCTCCATGCAGCAGCTGGGGCTCTTCACGCTAACCTTTATCAGACTGCACTCACCTGCCAGAGTGTAATCCATGTCAAACCCAAAGCACTTGATCCTCTCCATGGCCAAGCTTCGATTGACAAACACTCTGGAAAGGGAGAACAATGTTGGGTCAAACAATGCATGGCACCTTGAGGTCCGTTTTAATAGCCTGGCAGCGAGTCACTCAAATTAAACAGAACAACCACAACACCAACAGACATGCAATCCTGCAGGTTATTTATAGTGATCCTGTGAAGTGAAACACTCTCAGGCCTGCCAACAGATACTGCTTCGTCTCAGGTGGAGAGCTGCTGTGATTTCTGCTGAATCATGTTGTCAGATACATTAAAAAGGACTGTCATCAAGTTAGGGCATTTGTGATCGCCTCAACAAGAACAGGTTCCTTCCTGATGTGTGGACACATTCATGTGTGAATGGCTCTCATAGGGTACCAACAAAATACCGCATAAAAGAGTCTGTTGCTAAGAAACTACAGTATGCTTTTTTCCTTTAAAATTCGTATTGATAAAAATACAATACAGAATTGTTGACATTGGGTTAGTTTTTTTAAAACACCAACGTTATTCACCAATTAGTAGAATAGTTGACATTTTTGCCTTTGTGTTGATAAGGTTTCCTATCCAGCCATAACCCCCTGAGCCTAACCATCAATCTATACGTTTCAAGCCTATCAGGCAACCTGCACACTTACAGAAATAATGATTTATGTGTATTTCCCATTTGCTCCTTTTATCTGCATCAGTTCAACATTTTCATAGAATCTGTGCCCCCCCCCCCCCACCCCCACTGTACAGTCAGACATACACTCTGATCAGACATCGGCCTCAAGTTTCTATTGAGATGGCGTGAGAGATGACATCATTGACAGTTACAGATGAGGATTAAAGCAGAGATGCAGGAACAAGGGGAATGCAGCAGGAAATCACAATGAGCACCACCTGCTGCCTCCAGGAGTCAGGGTGGATTGAGTTCAATGAGAGTTGGATGGAAATCATTTCACATCAAGGAAGAGTCATTTAGTCAGCAGTTTGCTTCAACAACAGAAGTATGGCATACCTGGTTGCAGGATGGTTTTGAGTCTGATCCCTTGGAAAGCTTTGTAATAGAGAATACATGAAGTATTACCATGGAGGCTGCATGGCCACGGTCAGCTGCTTTTGTCAGAGAACAGATTCTACTGCAACTCAGTACACTTCATTTATTTCCACAGCGGTGCAACAACTCTGCCTTCAGCCTATATTTCGTTACACTTTAAGGCTGGCTTGGTTCCAACATCTCTCAGAGTCAGGATATACTGTATGTGTAGTGTACGAGATTTAAGGGAACAACTTATGTTGTCAAAAGTTTTGTTTCACTTTCCCTCTTCATTATTTTAAACTTTTATAGGGAAAAATAAACTTCAATAGTTAAATTACACAAACACAACAACAATTACAAATAATGTTCCGGTGCAGGAGGAGGCAGAAAACCCATTGGGCTTATTTAAATACTCCATCTAAATAGTATTAACATTCCACAGTATTAAAGAGAACACAAAATAAATGTACAAAACACAATATGACCTCGTATTAGTGATGTCAAACTTACAGAGCAAGACATAACAAACTAAAGAAATAACAATAAATATAGATTTTAAAATATATTTAGAACTATGCTTTTGTTTCTGACGGAGTGTTGGGTTATACTCCTGATCAGTAGTGAGATCACAAAAAAAAAACTGGGAAAACTGTTTTTGGTATAAATCAGAATTTGGTATCTCTAAATCTACTCAAAAAAGGATCTCAGCAAGTGAGAGGATTAAGATCCGGAGCGTGACGAGTCGGATAAGAACCGACCCGCTGGCTGTTATTCGGAAAGTATCTTTTTTTTAAACCCACATTTCAGACATATCATAAATACTTAGAATCTGGAGTTTCTGAAAGAGCAGATGAGATGTGTGACTGATTGGGTTTGCACGCAAACTACATGTACTTTATGGAGCGTAGTACCCCCCCACACTCTATTCAATACGAAAGATACATTCAAGTGTGATAAGGGTGGTGGTGGCAAAGTGGTTAGGGGCTTGGCCCGGGAACTGGTACGTCACCAGTTTAAGTCCCCGAAAGACCAAATGCTACCGTGGTGTCCCTGAGCAAGGCTCCGTTCCCTACACAGCACTAGGATGGGTCAAATGCAGAATTCTCAAATTTCCCCATGGGGTATAACCAAAGTACATCTTTCTTTCTAAAGAGTAAGGAACCATTTTATGGTGACAAGATGACTAAACTGTTTTATACCAAGAGATCTATCTCTAACTGAAAACACACACACACACACCTTTGGTGAGCTTCCCGGCGGTACTTCTTCATGGCCACACCGTCCATGTTGGCAGGGAGCTCGGAGTAGTTTTGCAGACGGTCGCTCCATGAAGTTGTCATCTTGATTCTGGGAGGAGAGGAGCTGATCATAAACCAGAAACAGTCCAGGAAAATCTTTACTTCAGCAGGATTATTGGTTAACCCAGTGGCCAGACCTAAGCCTCACTAACAGAACTCATGTTATCCTGACACACATGTAGGCTGCCTTATTAAACCAGAGGTATAAGAAGTACTCCGATGTCTGTACTTAAGTACAACATGGAGTACAAGAATGTACGAATACTCTGTTACAAGTAAAAGCACAAAAGTATTAGCATCAACATGTACTTAAATTACCAAACTTGAAAGTGCTACATTTCAAGAATGGCCCAAATCAGACTTAAAAAGATTACATTTATTTATTCTGATTATTAATGCATTAATGCCAATGTTGCACTTGGTGGAGATTATTAAAATGACTTGTTATTCTGCTGAGTAGCTTAACCTATAATAATACATGAGTAATACATTGATTCATATTCTGTATTATATGTAGGAGTAAAAAGTAAAAAATGACCTCCAAAATGTAGTAAAGTAAAAGTATAAAGTCCAATGACATGAAAATAATCAAGTGAAGTTTAAGTACCTCAAAATTGTACTCAAGTACAGTACTAACATGTACTTCATGTATTCCACTAAAGCTAAACAAAGTAAGAATGTGATCCACCGAGGAATAAGTATGTGAAGTCAAACATGGTATAAAGTATGATGTGTTAAATGTTTCTGTATTGATGCAGTCCACAAAAACAGAACACAGAAGGACATTAATATGACCCACCCGGTGCCAGAGTCAGGAGCTTCACATTACATGAATGCCTGTTCCTTCCCACACCGGAAACATTTGCAATACATCAAAATAAAGGCTAAGCTAGAGTTAGCTGTGTGTAAGCACCGTTATGTCTCATCAGCTCGCTGCTAGCTTAGCCGCTCTGAACTCCACCGGTTAGTCAGCCAGTGTACCGCTGTGAGCCGTCTGAGAGAGCCCGGTAAGCTGTCACCGTGCAGCTCTCAGAGTCCAAGCAGACACACACCACACAACACATACACACACAACACTCACCGTGACCGTCCACTTCTGGTTCTCTTCTTCTTCCTCCTATTCTCCTCCTCCTCCTCCTCTTCTTCTTCTTCGGGTTTACGGCGGCTGGTATCCACCTTAACGGTACATTACCGCCATCTTTCTGTTCCAGGGTGTGGATCAGAAAATACTTAGAGTTCTCATTCCAAATCCCTCACAATACAATGAAAAACTCAAACAAAACAAAAACTAAAAACCCTCAAATCCTATGAACTCATTCCTGTTTTACTTCCCTCATTTAGGCATCTTCTATTTCTTCTCGTTTATTCAGTTCCATTATTTTACAAGAGTTATAAAACATCTCTACCACTATATCCTTTCTTCCTTTCCATAATTCAACTACCAAATATTCCAGTTGTTTCCCAATACCTAGTACTCTGGTCCTTTGCTAATAAATTTGACACAGCCACCTCCTGTCCCCCTCTTTCTACCTCGCCTAATTGCCCCATATCAATCAGTCACACTGAAGTTGGGTTTATCCATGATTCCTGCAGACACAAAATGTCAGGTTTTTCTTGTTTGACCGTCTACACATTTCTGGAACACCTGTCCATCACTCCTCACACTTTCTAACTCCTAGCCTTCCACTGGAGTATAAGCATTGTAATTAATCATATCCAGTACATGGTGTCTCTTGGCTTGCCTGCATACTGAGGTTGTCTCTCGCCTCTTTCATATCCAGATGATGTCCAGCTGCTTTGAAAATTATTTGGGCTCTTTCTGTTTTTGAATTCACTTCTGCTTTTAACACCACCACTAAAAAGGTCACCAATGTGGTTGTGTCTGCCCACTTCTCCGTCACCTGTTTTTCTTGAATGACAACACACTCTTTACATATACTCATCAACCCCACCACCTGTAGACAATCTCAGATCCTGTACTTAAGTCAAAGTGCAAGTACTCAGATCCTGTACCTAAGTAAAAGTAGAAGTACTCAGATCCTGTACTTAAGTAAAAGTAGAAGTACTTAGGTCCTGTACTTAAGTAAAAGTACAAGTACTGAGGTCCTGTACTTAAGTAAAAGTACAAGTACTCAGATCCTGTACCTAAGTAAAAGTAGAAGTACTGAGGTCCTGTACTTAAGTAAAAGTACAAGTACTCAGATCCTGTACCTAAGTAAAAGTAGAAGTACTGAGGTCCTGTACTTAAGTAAAAGTAGAAGTACTGAGGTCCTGTACTTAAGTAAAAGTACAAGTACTCAGATCCTGTACCTAAGTAAAAGTAGAAGTACTGAGATCCTGTACTTAAGTAAAAGTAGAAGTACTCAGATCCTGTACCTAAGTAAAAGTAGAAGTACTGAGGTCCTGTACTTAAGTAAAAGTAGAAGTACTCAGATCCTGTACTTGAGTAAAGTAGAAGTACTCAGGTCTTGTACTTGAGTAAAGTAGAAGTACTCAGATCCTGTACTTAAGTAAAAGTAGAAGTACTCAGATCCTGTACTTGAGTAAAGTAGAAGTACTCAGGTCTTGTACTTGAGTAAAGTAGAAGTACTCAGGTCCTGTACTTAAGTAAAAGTAGAAGTACTCAGATCTTGTCCTTGATAAAAAAAAAAGTAGAAAGTACTCAGATCCTGTACTTAAGTAAAAGTAGAAGTACTCAGATCCTGTACTTGAGTAAAGTAGAAGTACTCAGGTCTTGTACTTGAGTAAAGTAGAAGTACTCAGATCCTGTACTTAAGTAAAAGTAGAAGTACTCAGATCCTGTACTTGAGTAAAGTAGAAGTACTCAGGTCTTGTACTTGAGTAAAGTAGAAGTACTCAGGTCCTGTACTTAAGTAAAAGTAGAAGTACTCAGATCTTGTCCTTGATAAAAAAAAAGTAGAAAGTACTCAGGTCTTGTACTTGAGTAAAGTAGAAGTACTCAGGTCTTGTACTTGAGTAAAGTAGAAGTACTCAGGTCCTGTACTTAAGTAAAAGTAGAAGTACTCAGATCTTGTCCTTGATAAAAAAAAAGTAGAAAGTACTCAGATCCTGTACTTAAGTAAAAGTAGAAGTACTCAGATCCTGTGCTTGAGTAAAAGTAGAAAGTACTTTCATCTAAATGTACTTAAAGTAGCGACAGTAAAAGCAGTCATTGTGCAGATTGGACCCTTTCAGAACAATATATATATATATATAAAAGTTGGAAGGGTTTATGTTATTTACTAAATAAATATACGTATGTATATGTTTTTCTAAATGTTATTGTTTGTATTTAATGAATCATTATTTTTGTTATTTTAGTTGCAGTATTCATTATGCTTTTATTTTGAAGGAGGTTTTGGGCACCTGTATGACTGGAGAATGCCAGGAGGACGTTACCTGCCTGACTGCATTGTGCCAACTGTAAAGTGTGGTGGAGGAGGGATAATGCCATGGGATGTTTTTCTGGGGTTGGCCTAGGCCCCTTAGGTCCAGTGGAGGGGATTCTTAATCAGAATCAGAAATACTGTATTTATCCCAAATTGGAAAAACATTTTGTTACCGCAGCAAAATACAATACAATATGAAACATAGCAAAACATTTGAAATAAAAATAAGAAATATACAGATGGTGAATAGTGCAATGAAATGGAATATTAAATGAAAATATAATATAAGTGTACAGTGTAAACTGTGTAAGCGTAAAGTGTGCATGTTAAGTCCAGTTAACAGAGGCTATGGAGCAGTGAGTTGTCTGCCAGCCAGGAGGGAATTATTGTACAGTGTTATTGCAGGAATGTTCTCCTGTATCTATCCTTGTGACAGCGGAGCTGGAGCAGTCTGTTGTTCCTTCCAGCTGCAGGTGGAGAGGGTGGGTCGGGTTAGCCATTATGGACAACAGTTTGTTCAGAGTCCTCCTCTCCACCACAGCCTCAAAAGGGTCCAGTTTGATGCCGATGACAGAGCCAGCTTTCTTAATTTGTTTGTTAAGTCTGCTGGTGTTACCGGCTCTGATGCTGCCCCCCAAGCAAACCACTTTAAAGAAGAGAGCACTAGCAACAACGGACTGGTAGAAGATCTCCAACAACTTGCTGCACACGTTGAAGGATCTCAGCCTCCTCAGGAAAGAGAGTCGGCTCATCCCCTTCTTGTAAACAGCGTCAGTGTTGGCCCTCCAGTTAAGTCCGTTGTCAAGGTGTACTCCCAAGTACTTGTAGTCCTCCACCACAGCCACATCCTCTCCCAGATTGCAAAGGGGCTGTGGAGATGTTCTCTTCCTCCTGAAGTCAATGACCATCTCTCTGCTCTTGTCCACATTCAGAAGCAGATGATTTCCCCCGTCCACTCTACAAAATCCTCCACCAGCGCTCTGTACTCCTCCTCCTGTCCATCCCTTATACACCATAGCACTGCAGAGTCATCCAAAATTTCTGCAGGTGGCATGACTCAGAGTTGTATTGAAAGTCAGCTGTGTATAAGGTGAACAGGAAAGGAGACGGCACAGTCCCCTGTGGGGCTCCTTTACTACCAACCACCACATCAGACAGAACACTGCCCAGCCGGACATACTGTGGTCTGTCTGTGAGGTAGTTGGTAATCCAAGAGATGGTGGAGGCGTCTACCCTCATAGTCTGCAGCTTATCACTCAGTAGCCGTGGCTGGATGGTGTTGAATGCACTGGAGAAATCAAGAAGGTGATTCTCACAGTGCACCCCGATCCATCCAAGTATGAGTGAGCACGCTGCAGCTGGTTAATAATGGCATCGTCCACCCCCAGAGGAGGCTGGTAGGCAAATTGCAGAGGGTCTAGAAATGATCTCACCTGCGGTCTGAGATGGGACAAGACCAGTCTCTCCAGCACCTTCATCACATGAGATGTGAGAGCTACTGGCCGATAGTCATTGAGCCCAGAAGGAGTCGTCTTTTCAGGGACAGGAACAACGCAGGACGTCTTCCACAGCACCGGGGTGGTCTCCAGGAACAGGCTCAGGTTGAACAGATGTTGAAGAACAGGAGACAGTTTGCTGCCGCAGGTCTTCAGAACCCTGGGGCTGATGTCGTCAGGGCCTGCAGATTTGCCTTGGTGTAGTTTCTCCAGCTGTCTCTTCACCTGGCCTGTGGTTACAGTGAGGCGGGGAGGGGGTTTGATGTCTCGGTAGCAGAGATTAACATCAAAGATGAGGAAGTAGACTTTAGAGTGCTCAACCGGGGGGCTAGTGGGGCGGGGGTGTCAGAGGCAAGGAGGGCAGTGGGGGGATGTTGAAGCCCGGATGAGTGGTGGAGCTGAGGTGTGAAGTGGAGGAGACAGCAGCAGGGGGCGGGAGCTGAACCTATTGAAGGTGTTCAGCTTGTTAGCCCTCTCCGGGGTGCCCACAGTTAGCCTGTCTCTCCCCTTGAACCCTGTGATGGCCTTCATTCCAGTCCAAACATCCTTGCTATTGTTCTGCTGGAGCTTGGCCTCCAGCTTCTTCCTTTAGGAATCTTTGCGCTCCCTCAGCTTGATCCCTCAGGTCGTGCTGGATGCTCCTCAACAATGATTTGTCCCCGGACTTGAAAGTTTCCTTCTTCTTGTTTAAAAACTGTTTCAGGTTACTTGTAATCCAGGGTTTATTTACTGCTGGACCCCCTGCAGTTCGCCTACAGAGCAAACAGGTCTGTATGACGCCGTCAACATGGCTCTTCACTTCCTCCTCCAGCACCTAGACAAAGCAGGAACCTATCCTCAGCTCTGCCTTTAATACCGTCATCCCGACTCTGCTGCAGGACAAGCTCTCGCAGCGGCACGTGCCTGACTCCACCTGCAGGTGGATCACAGACTTCCTGTCTTACAGGAAGCAGCAGTGAGGCTGGGGAGACACCTCTCCGACCCCCGGACCATCAGCACTGGTTCCCCTCAAGGCTGCGTTCTCTCCCCTCTGCTCTTCTCCCTGTACACCAACAGATGCACCTCCTGTCACCAGTCTGTCAAGCTCCTGAAGTCTGCTAACGACACCACCCTCATCGATCCCATCTCTGGTGGGGTCAGCCTACAGGTGGGAGATCGACCGTCTGGTGACCTAGTGCAGGGTCAACAGGCTGGACACAAACTGTTGACCCCGCTCCCCTCTGGCAGGAGGCTGCGCTACATCGCGACCAAAACGTCTCTCCACCTGAACAGTTTCTTCCCCTCTGCTACCGTCCTAATCAACAAGGCCCGGGACCCCCACTGACCCTGACCCTCAGCCAAATTGTAACTTTTAAGAGGTGAACAGTTTTTATCAATGTCTTCATTTTTGTTTTGTATGTTTATGTATGCACCAAAAACACCAGGACAAATTCCTCATATGTTAACCTACTTGGCAATAAACCTGATTCTGATTATTAATAATAATAATAACTTGGATTTATATAGCACCTTCCAAGAATCCCAAGGACACTTTACAATAGATAATAAATTAAATAAACATTGCAACATAAGTATTTAATGGATAGATTTCATTGTAATGTAATTATATTATTTTGGTAACATTTGACACGCAGACAAAATGCACATTACAGCACTCATTGTGATGTGGAGTGTATTCATTTATTTGTTATTACTTTGTCACATATCAAGTTTGCCCTCTCCCTTTGTGTCTCTCTTTCTTCATTTTTTATAAAGAGAGGATAAAGTCTTACTGGACCCACATTAACACGCTGATTATTGTTGAGTTTAGATGCATATTTATCAGTTTATGATTATTTATAATTGAAATATATTTCACTTTTGCTTATATTAGACAAACATGTTCATATAAGCTCAATACATTTAGACATGTATTGATAAATTCACCAATTTGAAACTCATATGTTTACTAAACACGTTGAAACCAAAAAAAACAGATTCAAAGGAAGGTTTAGACATTTTGATTAATGCGCTTGTTCGCTTTATTTATATCATTTGAAAAATAGGACATGTCTAAATATCAATAATAAACACATTGCACCTTTCATTTGGTTTTGAACCACCATCATTTTTAACTTTACGCATTTATTCAATGGAACAGTTAAATACTGCCTAACATTGATGTGCTAATAATGTTATTTAATAAAATGCAATAAATCAGGCACAGGAGCTGAAATTCTGCAAAACATACTTTCACTTTTCTGAAATTCAGTTGGTAATAATTTAAGTTATTTCACTTGTAATGGCGAAAAGAATCTAAATACTTCCTGTACTCTGGGGGAAAGGGGGTCTGTAGCAGTCAATCCTTTGAGACCTTAGAGGAGACTGGATAAGTTGATCCCTCACCACAGTTGAGGAGGCGCTCCGTCTCAAAGCGTCTTGGTTCTGATCATCTGAACAGTGTGAATTAAATGTGCATTGTCACATTCAACCTTTTCCCGTCTCTCGCTTTCTTTCTTTCCTCCTCTTCTGTCTCTCTTTTATACTTTTCTTCCCTCTCCTTGTCCTGTCTGTCTGTCTCTCTTCTCCTTCTTTCTGTCCTCCTGCATATTCAGCCTCAAACCTCTTTCGGTCTTTTGATCCTTCCATCTTTGTGACTACTCCCTCTTCTCGCTTTCTCTTTCCCTCCCCTCCATCCTCTGTCTCTCTCCACTCTCCTTCTTGTTCTTAAAATATTCTCTCATATATTCTCTCCCCTCCTGCCTGTGTCTCTCTATTTTCTTCCTCTTCAGTTCTTCCTTCTCCTCTCTTTCCTCATTCTCTGTCCTTCTTCTCCGGTCTTTTTTTCTCCTTGTTGGCCAACCTCTCCTTTTTCTTTGCCTCCTTCTCCAGTCTTCTCTAACTTCCCTATTTGTTTCTCCCAACACTCCTTCTTTCCTTTCTGCATTTCCCCTTCTGTCTGCTCCACTGAAGACGCCATAGCCATAACTCTCCACTTTGAGCAGAATGCTCTTCATGGAGTACAGCTCAAAGTTCAATCATCCCAGACATTCTAGTTTGCAAACCATCAAACCAAGGCTTCCCCCTAACTACCTGTTCCAGGATCAAAGATTTCCTCACTAATCGCTCCCAGTCTGTGAGACTTGGCCCCACATCACTCCTCCACCTGCACTCTCAGCACTGGGGGTCCTCAGGGCTGAGCCCACTCCTGTACTCGCTTTACACCCACGACTGCAGTCTAGCCCACCGAGAAACACCATTGTCAAGTTTGCTAACGACACTGCAGTGGTGGGGCTTATCTCAGGAGGAAAGTCGGTCTACAGGAGCGAGGTCTTGAGGCTCTCAGCATGCTGTTCAGTGAACAACCTGCCACTGAACAGCACGAAAACCAAATATATCACTGTGGACTTCAGGAGGGAACAGAAAACCATCGGCTGCCCCCTCCCCTCCCTGACAGACATGACTCCCGCTGTCTCTGTAAAACCACAAACATTGTAGAGGACAGTTCGCACCCCGGTTTCCTGTTTGACCTGCTGCCCTCTGGGGTTATCACTATACCATCGTCAATCACATCATATCACACCATCAATCACATCCCATCATATCATCACATCATATCATCAATCACATCACATCACACCATCAATCACATCCCATACACCATCAATCACATCATATCATCAATCACATCACACCATCAATCATATCACACCATCAATCACATCACACCATCAATCACATCACACCATCAATCATATCACACCATCAATCACATCATATCACACCATCAATCACATCCCATACACCATCAATCACATCACACCATCAATCATATCACACCATCAATCACATCATATCACACCATCAATCAATCATATCACACCATCAATCACATCCCATACACCATCAATCATATCACACCATCAATCACATCACACATCATACATCACACCATCAATCATATCACACATCAATCACATCATATCACACCATCAATCACATCCATACACCATCATCATATCACACCATCAATCACATCACACCATCAATCATATCACACCATCAATCACATCACACCACACCATCAATCACATCATACCATCATATCATCATCACATCACATCACACCACACATCAATCACATATATCAATCACACCACACCATCAATCACATATATCAATCACACCACACCATCAATCACATATATCATCAATCACATATATCAATGACATCATACCATCAATCACACCACCAATCACATATATCATCAATCACACCACACCATCAATCACACCACACCATCAATCACATATATCAATCACACCACACCATCAATCACATATATCAATCACACCACACCATCAATCACATCATACATCTCTCCTTGTGGGAGCTCCTCCAGTGGTATCTGGCTGTGTAACACCTACGGAGCTGCATACTGTAAGCACAAGTGTTTTTTAAAACCACACTGAGGTGACGAAACACTTAAGTGTAATTAAAGTCAGATCCACTCATTTCTTAGGTAGGGGGGGCAGTGATATCTCAACCTGATCACTTACGCATCAAATACTCTGTGGTTTTGTTTACCAGCTGTTCTTCCTGCACCTTGCAGCTGAATGTTGCTTTCATCCTGGATGAAGGGTTTCATTCATGGATGTTCAAAGTTTAACTTCTTATTTGTCTAGCACGATATGACGCTGCGCTGTCAGTACGCTCAGCCGGACAAAGAAACCCTGGGTTGACCTGCGTCGTAGGAACGCTGAGCGAGATCGTTAGTTAAGCCAGACCACTCAAACATATCCAGGGTCTGTTGAACTGGTCCTAGGATCCTAATCATAGCATTTGCAAATGTGTCATTTTAAACGCTTCAGGTTAACGACACACACTAAGGGTAAAAGTTTGGAGTCACAGAAAGTGCAGTTTTATTGAAAAGACATTGTTGAAAGACAAAACTTAACTAAAAAGGTCTACAACGAGTTTAACACACATAAGTATTTACAGAATGGGAATTCACAATGGGTATGAATGTGTCTGCAGTAGGTCAGTCCATTTCAGATTTTGTTGATGCTGGCAGCCGGCAGGGTGGATTTGTCCAAGTCGTCAAAGTATGGGTGAGTCATGGCCTCACGGGCCGAAATCCTCTTGGGAGGGTTGTAGGTCAACATTTTCTGCAGCAAAGAGTCAAGAGCAGGGTGTTAAAGGTGCAGCAACATGAGCTCTTAAACAGATTTTTGATTAAACTTGTGAAGCCGATTGGTACGCCTGGTCGTTCGCTGGCATGTAGGGTGCGAAGCCCCACCAACAAAAAATCTATTCAAAGAATGAATGTAATCTACATATTACAGATCGCTCAGGCAAAGGCTGCACGGACACAGAAAAAAGACAGAGACGAGGCCAAAGAGATTATGGAGAGGTTTTGCCATTAAAACTAAATTAAGCAAAAGGGCGTGGACACAAGTTATTCTAACTTGGTGGGAGGGCGACACATGGTCCAAGTAAAAAGACAATTCAATTCTGAATCAGTTCATATGAGAGCGGATTCAATCCAGAATATTCACATGGACGCCCCCTCAAGTTGGAACAAAAACTCAGGAAGTCTGCAAATATTTCAGAATATAGAAATACAACACCTCTTTATCCTACACGTTACTTTCAAGTACAGCTGATGGACACATTGCATTTGAGAGAACTAATCCCCAATACATAAAACGGCCTTGGTGCAGTGTCTAGTGATAACAGACTCCGTGCACTGTTAGCTTCCTGCTGATGCAGACTCACCGCAGCACCAACACCTGAAGTGAGTTACAATGTGGGACTTGGTAATTACGCTGCACAATACATAATTGATGATATCAATAACCCCGTATTTACTGAAATCAAACATGGTTCTTCCATCGATGATGTTAAATATGTAAAGTTTGTGGGACGGCAGATGTGCTCACTTAATGCCTCCAGGATTTGAACTCGGGCTGCCCTTGACTAAAGTCATCGATTCAGGCCATTAGTCGACTGATGCCTGAATCGAGTTTTATGATTTATGAAACAATATTGTTCTATGTTTTTCTTCTCCCAAAACGGTTTCAGTTTCAAAGCCTGATTATAACAGGATGGTACGTTATGAAATATAAAATACTGATGGAATAATTAACCGTTGAAATATAAATGAAATTGTAGATGTAGAAAGTGAATGAGTCACAGCGCACTGCACGGACGCAGCGGTCCGCCCGGCAGCGGTACAAATAGCAGAAGCTCCGGTAAGGATTCTTAATGTGTGTGAACAAGCAGCGAGCACACACAGAGCATTTACGTATAGTTTCTATAATTCATATCTGAATATAACTACCCAATAAATACTGGAAGCACAGGAAGTGGATACAGCAACAAATATGCTCGTCGGCAAAAATCCCTCCGCACATTACGCCCTGATCATGAAATGAAAGCTTGGATTGATCGTTTTCTGAGCTCAGAATGATTAGATAGATATGTTGATACAAAGCGAGGCTCCTGCCTGACTCACTGCTGCTGTTGTCCTCCGAGTCTGAGGAAGGAACACACGTTGTCGGGGATCATAAATCTCCGTGTGTTGTTATGACGGTGTGGATACGGAGGCACCTTTTTCCAGCGGAGTTTGCATGTCACCTTTTGGGGCTCATCCCTTCCATGCTCAGAAGGATCGCACACTTTGGATATCCTGCCCAACAAAATAACTTAAGGACCAGGCACAGCTCTGAAGGAAGTCTGAGGAGGTTTCCTGCTGATGCGTCATAGCACATGCAGCGCGCAGATTGACCCTTTTTTTTAACGACTAATCGGCTCATGAAAAATTAGTCGACGAATATGTTTTTCGCCGACTGACCGGGGGCAGCCCTCATTTTAACGGTGTTGCCAGAGAGAGGCTGGTTTCAGTCGTTTTCATTTCTAACTAGTTCCCAACTGGTATTCAGTAGTTGTCCACAGATGTTATATTTGTAACTGTGGTCCTTACCGCCAGAAGGTCCATGCCATTCTTATCCAGGTTCTTCACCAGTGATGGCAGGTTGCCAGACTTCCATTTAGGGAAGGTGTTTTTGAAGTCAGGTAGGCTCTCTACATCTGGCCAAACATCGTTGTTGGGGGTTCCCAGAGCCCTGGAGAGAACAGAAAGAGCATTCAGAGGGGGCACAGTGTGGGCCTCCGGGGACCAGGACCCTCAGCAGTGACAGCTTGGAGGAACCATTAAAGCAGTTTCAATCCCAGGGACAAGGCTGTGGAGAGTTCAGAACTTTGAGGGAGGGGTATCCCAGGGTCAGTGTTACAGCACATGTGTGCGGCCTCGTCCACACAATACAGACATACTATTGCACACAGCTGTTACTGTTAAGATCTCTCATTTTATTTGTGCAACAGGGGGCTTATTCTTTGTTGGAAAACTAGAATTGGTTATTGTTATGAACAAGAATTGAAAAATACTCAAGTTTGCATTTGTGTGTTGACAGTGATAGAACATGCTGTCATTTGCCACACTGCCTCATTTACTGCACAGCAGAGGCGTGAACATCTGGAACCACTACAGCCATGCACTGGATCCAGTCTCAGTTGAGAAGGAACTGTGAAATACCTAAAGATTCACACCTGTAATCCCCACCAACTGATGGCTGCAGTCGCATCACAAAAATAACAGCACTGTGGTTTAAATAGTGGACCTCTTTGATTAATAGCTGATGGGTGACATAATGGACTCATAAGGAGTCACCAATGGCTACAATTTATTCTCTGAGCTAGAGAAAGGATTTACTGTTAGTGTGTGGATGGTTTATGCATACATGACGTCAGAGCCTGTCTCCACTGTAAGTGCTAGATTTAAACAGCACATACCTACTATTCTTATGGACTCTCAGATGTTTCGCATTTTGCTTCATGTTGGAAGGTGAGACACTAAGGTAGAGACATGCATGAAGGAGATGTTTGGTGCTCTACCTGAAGATCTTAAAGAGCTGGTCTATCTCAGAATCTCCATGGAACAGAGGCTTCTTAGTGGCCAGCTCAGAAAAGATGGTCCCAGTGCTCCAAACATCCACAGGGGTTGAATATCGGGGGGAACCCAGGAGGACCTCGGGAGCCCGGTACCAAAGAGTTACGACCTGGAAGACAAACGAGAGCTCAATGGGCACAGCGCTCACTGTGAGGCAGAATGCTTTTTGCTCGTCACTTCCACATTGAGTCCCGCGCTGTGTGAATGGATTCTCACCTCATGGGTGTAGACCCGGACAGGAACACCAAAGGCCCGAGCCAGGCCAAAGTCGGCCAGCTTGATAACGCCCTTGTTGTCTATCAGAAGGTTCTGGGGTTTCAGGTCCCGGTGGAGGACACGGCGACAGTGACAGAAGTAAATGCCCTCCAAGATCTGGTAAAGGTAGCTCTATAGGGCGGACAAGGGAGGAGACACATGTTACCATTGTGAGACTGATGAGAACGTTTTCAGTTTCAAAAACCAAGTCTTCAGTTCAGTATTTTAATCAAGTTCATCATTGAATCTTTGCATCACCAATTTAGGATTGTTTAAGAACTTTTTTTAAGAGCTTGCTGAGTTCCCTAGGTCCTGAACCTTATGCTTACCGAGTAGCCATTTTTGACAGCTAGCATCCCAAAAAACAAGTAAAGTTAATATGATCACACACACACACACACACACACACACACACACACACACACACACACACACACACACACACACACACACACACACACACACACACACACACACACACACACACACACACACACACACACACACACACACACACACACACACACACACACACACACACACACACACACACACACACACACACACACACACACACACACACACACACACACACACACACACACACACACACACACACACACACACACACACACACACACACACACACACACAAGCGTTATGCAACACATGTAAAGCAAAAATCCCTTGGGTCGGAACGCAACAACGACAATTGAATACCTTTCGAGAGTTTGTCATGTCAAAGAATACGGCGAGTATGAAAGGCAAGCCAGCACCAAGTCAGTAAAGCAAGCTATGGAAGATCCCCATAGTCCCCACCCACCCCATGACCGGTATTGGCCGATTCTGATTCTGGTGATTGGCCCCAAAAACCGTGATCGGAGCATCCCTAATAACCAGCATGCATCAACTATAATATCACCAATTTTGGCTGCAGCATATCTGCAAATAGAGTGGTGCAGGAATGAGTCTTAAACCAGGAAGCGGGTTAGCATTTAAAACTTCCAGGTACTCTCATCTAGACACCTACATATTTTTTAACGTGTTTGTGGTTAGATTACCAAATGATGGTCTGTGGTAAACACAAGCTGAAGAGATTTCCACTATTTGTTTTATCACATAAAACACCAGAGTAAATTCCCCACCGGTGGCTGTCTGAACCTTCCATGTGTCATAAAAATGGTTGTTGCTAACACGTTTCTAAATGAGACTACTACAGCATACATTTGTTGCCTTTAGCTTAGCGGTGGTGACCAGAAGTCATGTGACTGTGCAGTAGTTCCTTTATAGCCTAATATTAGCTTCTCGTTGTTCCTTTAAAAGAAATATATGGTGTTATGTTAATATGTGGAGATCAGCCCACTAAACCAGGGGTGTCCAAACTACGGCCGGGGGCCAAACGCGGCCCGCAGGCCAATTTGAATCGGCCCTCTGCAAATTCTAAAAGTATCATGGAATATGGCCCACAAATTAAACTTCTGCTTGTCTTATTTTGTACTTCTCAAATATATATGTTCAGATATATTATTGAGCCCAATTTAAAATACATTTTGTCATTTAGAATTTAAAACATTCTAACTAATTTTAGTTGATAAAAAAAGGAAACTTATTTCTATAACGAGCTGGAGATGTAGCCTTCACGTTTACTCTCATTATCAGCAACCTGAGGCTTCTGTTTTAAGGAATGAGCAGCCAACAGAATAAATGAACCCCTAAACAGAGACGGGATGTAGGCTGTTCTTTAAGTATCGCGCATTATTCTCCTACATTTGATTTATTTTGCTAACTTATGACTGAACTTATGAGGCGATATCCACCTCTATCAGGGGCCCAGCTCTCTGTATGTGGCCCTCGGTGAAAAAAGTTTGGACACCCCTGCCCTAAACTAAACGTGTAAGTATTATAAACATGCGTTTGCCACAGAGATTACTTTATGTAATCATACATTGGTTCTTGTCCCTTGCAATGGAACTTCAAGGTTGGTCTACAAATACACTGTGTCACTGAAATGAACAGGTTTTGTCGTTGCTTATTTCTTGTATTATTGTGATGAAAGATGCAATACATTACCATAAGAACCTTTTATGAGTAACCTGTCTGCATTCTGAGTTTATGAAGCAGAAATAGCGCTAAGGAGCTGATATCATTATAACCGTGGGTGTTTTTAAATGATGTGCATCAGATATGTAACGCATTTAAAGGATCATTTGACAGACCTTCAAGCATTGCAAAAACCATTTCTTTGGGAGATAGAGGTACACTTCATGCATTGTAGTTCACCATGTTTCTTTTTTTCATTTCTTAATCCAATTCAAAACCAAAATGTAAAGCTGCAATAATGCAGCTGAAAGACGAAGAAGAACTGCTGCGACTTTAAATCACAAACACAGGTACCTTGACCAGCATAGGCTCCATGTACTGGCCCAAGGGGATAGAGTCCAGGTATTTCTTCAGGTCCATGGACAGGAACTCAAAGATGAGGTAGAGACGAGACTCCTGCATCAGAACATCCAGGAGTCTGGGATAAATACAATTAATGGTTTAGTACTAATTCATACACGCGTGTGCTTTTTCTCACAGGCTGTGACTCACATGATCCCCACTTGCTTGTATAATGAATGCAATGGTAGACATTTATACTGAAAGCATGGAGCTGAAAACATCTATTGTATATATTATCTTTCAAACACATCAAATGTACTTGAAAAGGGGGGAGTTAACCACTTGCTGACACAATTTCAACAAAAACATTTCATTAGAGGATTCACAAGATAACTGTAGCTGTTCATTGCACATGTTGGGGCCTGTTGAGCAGCCGTGTAAAGTGACCAAGTAGATTTACTCGGGTACTGTACTTTGGAGGGACTTCTTACTTTACTTGAGTTTTTCCTTTTTTTCCTACTGAGTACTTCTACTCCACTACAGATCAGAGGTAGATGGTGTACTTTTACTGAACTACATGTATTTAATCCCTTTAGTTACTTTACAGATCTGGATGAATGATGGTAAATATAATCTCCCTTAAATCAGACTGTAGTTCACCTGCAGTAAATCCAGCAGCTACCCTGCAGTATACAAAGCCATTCAAACTAGCTGCACCTTTACCAGCTCTGAGAACACTTTACTGATCAATCATTATAAAACATATCAGAGATATTATTCTGAAATGGACCAATCAGACAATGACTACTTTTACTGTCGCTACTTTAAGTACATTTAGAGGAGAGTACTTTCTACTTTCACTGGAGGAACATTTAGAATACTTTTACTGTGACAGAGTATTCCTACACTCTGGTACTTCTACTTTACTCAAGTACAAGACCTGAGTACTTCTACTTTACTCAAGTACAAGACCTGAGTACTTCTACTTTTACTCAAGTACAGGATCTGAGTACTTCTACTTTACTCAAGAACAAGACCTGAGTACTTCTACCTCTGTTGTTGTGTAACGCTTCACACTGAGCCAGCTTACCGTACTACGTTGGGATGCTTGAGCTCCTGCAGCAGAGAGACCTCTCTGACAGCGGTGCTTGGAACCCCCTCCTCCTCACTCTCCAGGCGGATCTTCTTCATCGCCACAACCTGCCCGGTGGCTTTGTGTCTGCCCTTATACACCACCCCATAGGTACCTGCACAAGAGTATGTTAACAGTTATATAATCACCTCAAGCACAGCCAGAGAGACATTGGAAAACAACTGCTTTGGTCTTGGACTTGTGGATTATAGTGTCTACAGTGGGATGGGAAGGGAGCTAATATGTACATGTACTTCTCCAGACAGACAGCAGAAGCAAAATTGTTGAAGGGAATAAAAATAGACAAACCTTCTCCGATTTTCTCTATCTTCAAGTAGTCTTCCATTATGCCTAAAGACAGAAAAAACGCTGTCATGCCATTTCTCCAGACATCATCAGTTATTCTCAGCACGTTTTCTTATTCACATACATTAACTGACATATTAAAGTCAAAGTGACTCATCTCTACAATGTGGCCTAAAAACTAACCAGAATGTGAAGGCTTAACACCTTGTAACTAACTGTTAGTTCAGCCAAGGACACATGTATGCATCATATACATTTTAACTTGGAGATATTAGTTACTAGTTAAAGCCAAAATAAACTGACGTTGGTAGAATAATCGTGTAGTTAACGTTACTTTAGATTAATATGGCTCAGAACACGGTTTACACTGCACCAGTTGTTCGCTGTTTACCAAAGCTGTTGTTTCTCTTACAATAGCGACAGTGAGAGGTTAACTTGATAGATGAAAGACAATAAACTGCCGTTTTCTTCATGCTGATCAAGCAGCGTAAGGTCCCCAACGTTAGCTTAGCTAATGCTAAAACGTTACCTTCTATTCGTTTTCAGGTGGCAGCTGACCGTTTTTTAGGCCAGATGTAAATTATCTGAGTTTTCGACTGACCTGAGAAATAGCATAGTTCATATTTCAGGCTGTATAAAATAAAATAACAGTTACCTGACTTCGCGTCGTTTGGTGAGGTATGTACTCTTCACACAGACTGTTGCTGGATGCTGACAGACTCTTTTGAATTGCTTGCAGGAAAACAGCGGTTCAAAACAGACCAATGAGCTACACTCGATGGTTTTGAAATCGGCCAATCAGGGAACGGAGTTCACTCACGGGGATTGAGCGGGAGACGACGCGCCGACGTGACGTAACGTAAGGCAGTTCTATCCCAGGCAGACAACCAGGCACCGCCCCCTATCTACTGTATCCGGTATCTACAGACGGTGTATAAAAAGTCTATATTCTATTGTAAGAAAAGATTTTAAGCTTTAGTGGTTTAACAACTGACGTGATGTGAAAGTATATATTTAACATCATAATCTTGCGAGGCTCGTTGGTGAAATAATGCGACTGGTTAACTCGTGTTCAGCTGCTGCTCCTATTGTCCCATGGCCTTCCTGGTACAGACCTGGGGTTTCTCACCATATGTTCGAAGAAACGTGTATATTTGTGTTTGTATGGTCTGTACATGAATTAAAACAATACGGATGAATACCATCATCCTAAAAGGTGTTAGTTTAGATTAAGTAATTTGTTGTACATAATATTGTAATTCAAATTTCACTTTGAGCTGAACAATGCATATATTAAAGATACTTAACCATTTACAATAGCCTTTGTTACGTATGTATTACATTGGCTTGAAATATGTCATTCAAACAGTGGCACACTCCA
This sequence comes from Eleginops maclovinus, assembly GCF_036324505.1. NCBI lineage: Eukaryota > Metazoa > Chordata > Actinopteri > Perciformes > Eleginopidae > Eleginops > Eleginops maclovinus. The sequence continues at coordinate 712,880 of NC_086370.1, forward strand.
GACTCCAAGAAAACTTCTGATGTGTGTAGCCCTTTTTTAAAAACTGAAATCTATGTTATATACCCTTTGGACATTATAGTTGTTCTTTCTGTTGGGGAAGACGGTAAATCTCAATTACTTTGAATGTGTAAAAACAAAACAATAAAGACCCCCTTTATGTGAACACAAGATGTGTGAGTGTGAATGAAGACCAGCCTCTGGGATGAGCTGTGTGAAGCTGACCTGACAGCTCCAAACCTGAATTTATTCCATTTCAACATGTACATATAAGTTACAACCACAGAGATGTTTAGATTAATTGAGCACTATAGTTCTGAGTGTTCTGTTAGTGATTACAGACAGTTAACAACATTTAATCTTTACAGAGTCAGAACCATGAGAAACCTGCTGATCTGTCTCATACTGTCAGTCCTCACATCAGTGTTATCAAACTGCATTAAAGGCTTAAAAATACTTCAAACAAAACCTTAGAAATACAGTAAGATTCAAGTACTGTAAGAGACGTACAAACGACATCAAAATGAACTTTACTCTAACTGCAAACAAAGCGGGATTCCTCTGACGACAACCTTTCACAATGCTTACTTATTTACACGTTATATACAGAAAGCATGCCTTAATTAACAAGTGTTATGGATGCCCACATTCTTAAAGAAAAGCTCCGAGCAGTGAAATCTGCGATACAGGATGGAACAAACTGCTGAGCGTGTCCGATCATCCTCTCAGATTTAAGGTAGCTTATTAATTCACATGTTTGATGCAAAACACACCAACAAATCTTGCATCAACATTAGATTTGAAAAATAATACAACAGCCATTAATATGATGTCATTCCAGTAGATTTCCATGTGCAGTGAAAATAGGTACATACAGTATTTGTTTCAGAAATGAGCACGAGCACAGAGGGGACACTTTAAGGTGCTAAAAGGTTGAATGTACGCATATTAAAGATCAGCCGGTTCTAAAACAAGTTGTGTGTTTATGGGAAAGATGGAAAAGCGACTTCCTAGTTATACTTTGACAAACTGCTCTTACAGTAGTTGTTTTCTCCAGTTTAAGAAGTAGTGCATCTGTTTAATAGATGTCCTTCTTTAAAACCTGGTGTGTTTGGTTGCAGCCTGACTCCACTGTGGTGCTGAGCACAGTCGACCTGCAGGAAATGGCCCCTGACTGAACTGCCATTTGTTGGAGAGCGGTGTGTTCAGAGGTGACCTCATGCCGCAAAAGTGGGTGTGTAAAATTCAGCCGATGAAGTCCTAACAAACTCAATAATTTGCTTCTCATTATCTTAACAAATGTATTCCATGAGTTTCCTCTGACAGCATGACCTCTCACGATGTTGCTAGAGAAAATACACATTAAAGAAATAATGATAAAAGGCGGGACCTTTCTGCAACGATCAGACTGAATGGATGTGTCAGGTCCTATTTCACTAGCCAAAGCATCTAGCAACAACTGTGCTCTCCATGTCCATGCCCGAGCTGGTTTAAGGCTCAACACATGATCATTTGATCAATACTCAGATAGGAAATCCAGCTCAGATTCTGATGCCTGAATACATTAAGTCGTGTTCAGGTTTTATACTAAACACATGTCATCAACAGTATCTTAACAGTAATGACTGGTAATAATTCAAGTACCAGTAACCTTAATGTGACAATAGCAGACTTGAAACAGCACTGTGTTAACTGAGTTATTTTCCATATGGACTACCTTTGAAGCTCATTGTTTCTCACTAGCTCTTCCATGTGCAATAACTGTGGTCATTCCATTTATAACATGTAGTGCTGTCAAACTAGAAGCATCAAAGTCTGAAATCCTGCTTTCATTACAGCCCATAGTTTGAATGACAGGACAAAAACGCATGAATAACTTTGCAATTCCTAGAGCTTCGCCAGTAGCATCTAGAGGAGGGTGCTAGAAAAAAGTTCCTAAAAGCTTTATAACGAAAATGATTCTTCCATGGTATCTTGGCCTGAGGTGGCACTAAAGGGAAGATCACAGAGTGCCCAAAATGTTACGAAGTTACCGGATGACAAGGATGAATGTGCTCAGTAAATCTCATCTGCTCATTTGAATTTGATACTTCTTAAGTTTTCTTGCACTTATATGGCGATGGTGGGACTGATAAGATAAGACGGACCTTAATTAATCCCTGTAGAGCTAAAATTAATCACAACAACTCTCCTACGTACATTAAAGGTCATTTGTTAACAGCACATACCACTCCGGGCTCCCACAGACAGTGGAGTGACACTTCCATCCTTAAATGGCACTAATGATGTCTACATGAGAACTTTTGTTAAAGTCAAAGTCACATCTACTATATGTGTTCAATGACAATTTAAAACAACACACCATATGTACCTGGTTTAAAATAATACAATATTGTTTCAGTCACCACCTTTATAAAATCATCATTTTAAAGATGTCCAAACTGGACTTAGGATTGGAAAAAAGAGAGTGTCTGTCAGTCGTTATAGAGTGGTGCAGGAAGGAGTCCTAAACCTTGATTTAGCACTTCCGGTTCCCTCGTCTCGAAGTCCAAGGTTTATTGAACATGTTTTTGGTTAGAAGGCAGAAATAAGGTCTGAGGTTAAACAAGCTTTCCAGAGGTTCTTGTTTTATTCAAAGATATAAAACAAGACTGTAATTACGATACTTGTGAATGTTGGAAGCTGCTATGTGTCATAAAAACAGCAGTAGCTAACAAGGGAGTAAATAAACGACTAAACACCGCCATGCCGAGTCTGCCTTCAGCTTAGCTGTGGTGACAGGCAGTCATGTGACCGTGATGTAGTTTCTTTATATCCTAAAGCGTTTTACTTCTGTCAACTGCATTTACGCGTTAAAAATCATAAAGTGGCGTTAATATGTGCAGATTATCCTGCTGAACTAAACGTCCATTTATCATGAGAGTGTGTTTGCCACAGAGATTATTTTCTGCAATTATTTGGAGGAATCCCATTGTCTTTTTGTTGAGGGAGCCCTTGCGATGCTAACTTCTGGGCTGGCCTACAGAAACATGTCACCACAGCACCACTCTGTAGAGTAGCATGCTGAGCTGTGATTGGTCTGGGGGGCTGAGTGTGTGTGTGTTTGGTGTGACAGTGTCCACCACTCATCTTATCACCTAAAGGCCACATCTCTCTCAGTCTGTCCATCGTTTGATCCTCCACCTCTGGGTGTCTGTGTCTCAGGCTCCCCCCTCCCGCCTCTTCTTCTTTTATAGATGAGATGAAGTGGAGAAGCACAGTTTCAGGGTGTATGGGTTGGATCCATCTGAAACCACGCACACACACACACACACACACACACACACACACACACACACACACACACACACACACACACACACACACACACACACACACACACAGTATTGGACACCATTTGCCAGGCAATATCACAGATGAATGGTGTTCTTGTGTCTTCATTGCACTGCTTTGTTGTTGTTTTTAATTGTTATTTAGTTCCGGTGCAGTGAAGCTGACTCTGAGGGGAATGTTTGTATTATAATAACAATAAATGATGTCATATAATTACAAAGTCATATTTTATTTGACACACAGGGAGATTTATAGTAATATGCAAACACTGTGACATCTATGTTCATCTGTGCAAAGTCTCTTTAGAACATACTTTGGTCACACTTCTCTAATAGTCACACTTAAGGAATACAATAGTGTTTATGTCAGAATGAATATCAAAATGTATAAAAATAGCATATTTTAAAGATGTCAAATCTCAAATATTGTCTTTGTCCTTAAACATATTTTACCATGTTGACTCCAATGACCCGGGTCCAAAAGAAGCAGTCATGTAATATGTGTCTGTCAGCAGTATGGAGAGGAACATACTGAATATAGATTTGACTTTCCGGTGCAATTACAATCAGGCTGAGAGAAAGGAGGGTTGAAGACTCACTGGGGATCCGGATCTGATAGTGGTTGAGGACAGTCAGAACCTCCACCGCCTCCGTCTTACTGTCAAACTCCAGCAGGCCAGAGATGGTCTTAGAGGAGGCTGAGGAACACACACGAGAGGAGAGATTACAACAATAGTGAATTAAAAGTGAAACATCAGTTCACAAAGAGAAGTAAAGTAATGAATCAGTTCAAAGACTTTCTATCTTAAACAAGAACCTTAACCTTAAGAAAGTTCTACTCACGTTTGGCATCAAACATCTTGAATTTGACAAAGCCTGGCACATCATGCTCCGTACACAGCTGCCCGAACACACACACAGAAAATATGAGGCAACACTTAGGCACCTAATGCACAACTTGACTGATTGTGTGACACGCAAGCAAGCGCACCCACACACACACACACACACACACACACACACACACACACACACACACACACACACACACACACACACACACACACGTACACTTGTCCGCAGCAGCTCTGAAACTCTTCTTTCTGCATGATGACACTGTGTCAGCATAAAATATTACTCATTTGGCCACATGAACAATAATTAGTTGTTTTTAAAATACAAGTGAATATCTAATAAAATATAAACAAATATAATATATATATGTACATATGTATATGGAAACATCTACAAATACATGTACTCTCTGTGTACATGTATCTCATTTATATGTTCTTATATGTTATTTATTGGTCACACATTAACATTAAATGTTGCATTTGTAATTTAAATATACATATGGCCTTTCTGTACATCAGCTTTATGGTAAAACTAAAGCATAATTGTGTTATTCTAGTTGGGGACTCTTCAATACATTTGAACGAAAGGCATAGTTTAGTTGAGATGTGAGGACTCCAGGCCTGGACCAGAATATGAAAATCAGAAACTGGTGAGGTAAGAGCTGTTCAGGTGTAGTAGAGGGACAGAGACACAGAGACGGACAGGCAGGTCAGAGGTTAACTACTTTCACTGGATAGCAGACGCTTGGACCTGTGTGAGTGTGGAGCAGCATACCCTCAGCAGGTGGTCCTGCGATATGCATGGGGGGACGTTGTAGTAGTGCAGCACTGCAGACGGAGGCTGGATGATGTTTTTGGACGCCTGCCCTGCGCTGCTGAAGCGGTTATTCCGGGTCATGGCAAAGTCCTTGTAGCTGCTGCTGCCGTCCTCCAACTCAAACACCTGGCTGGGGATCACTGCATGCTGCTTAGACACACTGCACACACACACACACACACACACACACACACACACACACACACACACACACACACACACACACACACACACACACACACACACACACACACACACAGACACACACAGATACATGTCCTGTTTCATTAGGCTAGGTGGTGTAACTCTGATTTACAGATATGAAACATATTGTGTACGTGTATATGTACTGCATATGTGTGTGTGTGTGTGTGTGTGTGTGTGTGTGTGTGTGTGTGTGTGTGTGAACAACCTTCCTACCAGACATTGAGTCTCTTGCCAAACACCTTGATGGAGTTGAGGTGTGTGATGGCTCGGTCCACAGCATACTCATCTCCCATCTCCACCAACGCTGTGCCCGGAACACTCTTCATGAACTTCACCTACAAGCACACACGTGACACACACACACACACACACACACACACACACACACACACACACACACACACACACACACACACACACACACACACACACACGTGACACACACACACACACACTCTTAACTGAAACTGTTAAAAAGCATCATTATTAAAACAAAACTTGACTTTGAGAATATAAGCACACCCACCTTCTCGATGTTTCCGTAGAGGCAGAAGAGGTTGAAGATGCGGGTGCAGTTCATCTTGGACGAATGGAGGCCGCTCACCATGGCAACAGAGCTGGGGGCGTGTCCAGAGTAGGAGGAGGAGGACTGTGGCAGAGGGTAGGACACCATGTCTGGGACATCCACCGAGCCCAGCTTGTACCTGCTGCTGCCGGGCAGAGGCAACAGGGGGCAGGGGGGGCCTGAGGAGACACACTGCAGCTCATATTCTTCCCAACCAGTTCCCTGGAACAGTGAGGAGAGCGGAGCCTTCTGTGCTAGAGGGGTCCCGCTGTTCGACCAGGGATCCCCTTATAACCCCAACTCAGTGAAACTCTCTTTTGACCATCATAGCAGGAAAGTATTTTACTCACTCACATTTGATCAATAGAAATGCCACCACAAACTGTTATCCAGTTATCAATGGTTCACACATACAACGAGTAAGGATGTTAACACTGCCCTCTAGCGACGCTACATTTTTCAAGTCCAAAGTTCTGTTGTCTGGGTTAGTTTAAACTGTCATATAATGTTGGTCCTTGCTGAGGTGCAGCAGAAAGGAGAGAAACAAAGAGGGGATCTGTACTAAACAGATCATCACTTGAATGAGCTAATTAGACTCACACTGAGGACTGGATCCCTGACAGTGTGCTCACACCAACGGATAAATAGAGTAAAGACATGCTGTATACACCTACCTGCTGCTGCACCTGACCATTACACATGATAGTTCTCATCTATGCTGTGTGTGTGTGTGTGTGTGTGTGTGTGTGTGTGTGTGTGTGTGTGTGTGTGTGTGTGTGTGTGTGTGTGTGTGTGTGTGTGAGTGTGTTAGGGCTGCGTACCGGTACTGTACCGATATAAATTTACACCAAGTATAAGGTTATTTTGTGACTGAAGATGCGTAAATCCTACCAGAAAGACGAACATTTAGCACTGGAAAAGACTTAAAATGCCACGCTGAAACTTGAAATCAGAGCCATCTTTGATTTGAGATCCTCTCGCCACAGTCTCACGAGACATTGCGAGAGCTTGGCTGATCCAGCGTTCTGATTGGTCAAAAAGACTCAAAAGCAGGTCAGTCCTGCTGGCATTGGCGGCCTTTGTTGCTTTTTAGTAATTTTGCTGCGTTAGTTAAAGGCCGCGGACTGCGCGGAGTGAATTTGTTTGTTATGCCACGTGGGAAGACCAGTAAAGTCTGGGATCACGTAACAAAGCTTTCAGGGGGCCAGAACGCAAGGTGCAACCTCTGTAATGCCACCATTCAGTGCAGCGGTGGAACGTCTAACATAGCAAAACATTTACGCCGTCATCACAAGATTGAGACAACTCCACATGAGTATGGAACAATCATTGCGTCCATGTTCAACATTAAGGGTAAGTTTTTGTTTTGTTAAGCTAAGAATGTAGTAGAATTCTGAGATCAAACATGGGCCAAATGAAAATGTCTTAGTTTTCATCTCCTAATCTCATGGCCTCATGCGACACCAAACGTGACCAAAGTGACACCTAGGGACAGCGTAACTAATACGCAACAGATCTTTCAGGCGGGGAGTTTTGGCAGCAAGGGAGTTTGGCAGCAAGGGAGTTTGGCAGCAAGGGAGTTTGGCAGCAAGGGAGTTTGCCAGCGGCTTGTCTCCCACTCTAGGGCTATAACTGCCCCCGCTGGGGGGGGGAGCCGCTATTAGCGGGCCATTCGTCACGCTAGACAGGTACAGAGGTTTAGGTACAGGTCCGGACCTGTACCTAAACCTCTGTACCTGTACCTGTACCTGATGTTACGTTTAGGTACGCAGCCCTAGTGTGTGTGTGTGTGTGTGTGTGTCAAGTTTCACCTCAGAGGTATAGGGACTGTAGCCTTGTGTGAAGCAGCAGTCTCAGTTACCATCTTACCATAGCCGTTATCACTGTAGGACGAGGGGTGCTCTCCTAAAATGGCCTGTCTCTGCCTTCCCTTTCCACGGTCTGAAACACACATACATACACACACACACACACACACACACACACACACACACACACACACACACACACACACACACACACTCACTCTATTAGATTATGGGCAGCAGATACAGTAATTTATAGTTTACTCACACAGTGGGCTTCTTTGACTGAGGGCAGACTGCACAGTAAAATGAATTGAATGAAAAGGTATTTAGTCCACACCAGGCCACCACCCTGACAGGGCAGCAGTAACCTCCCGGGTACTGTGCATCTAGGTTTGACTAATCCTGGCTTTAGTTTACCCTGTGTGATTGATGGTCTGACTGTTTGTTTTTGCAATGCTGTGCATGTGTTCCCAGATCTCAGCAGTTAACTTGGTTATTACAATATTCACTTATAGAAATGACACATCATACAACAACAACAAGACCCAAGTTGTAAATATCCTTGAGTGTAGACAGTCTTAAGGTGACACCACTGCAACAGCATGCAGAGCAGGCTGTGAGGTAAAGAAACAGCCGGACGGTCCCTGGCTCTTTTGCCTCACACAGAAACACTTAATAAAAGGACACTATTGCTTCACTTTTCTTTGGACTGATTGACATTTCTACCCCTCCAGCCATCCATTTTCAGGATAAGTTCATACATCCTTCTCCCAAGCCATGTACTCCAGCTGCTCCTGAGATCCTGAGACCTTCCCAGGTCAGATCCCTTCAGCCCTGTTCTCCTCCCAGTGAGAGAAAGGTTGGGGTCCTAATCACATTCAAAAATCAACTCAACACTCTTCTTTAGAGCGAAGGAGCAGAACTCTTTGAAGGTTCTGATACAAGTGTCTTATAGCCTTAATGTCCTGTTGTCCCTACCGAAAGTCCTGTCTCCAAAGCACCAACATGCGTTGGGTTTAGTGAATCGATTCTATATTACAATCCGTTTCAAAATGTCTTCAAAGAAATTGTTAGGAGTTTTAATTTCATATCTGCTTTTTGTCACCTAAAGTCTATGGTCTGGCTGCGTCATGGGCAGCAAGTTTTTACCTTTGCTCCACCTGACCAGCAGCTGTTAGCTGTGAGGCACCCCCCCTCTCTTTCTCTCAACCAACACTGGCAGGCACACACTTTTGTGATTATTTAATCATTCAACTAACTATCCACGTACCGTATGTATTCCATAATAATCAGTCCCAAACGGAACTTGCAACAATAGAGAAGTGCTTTGTTATCTTAACTTAATATGATCCATTCTTCAGAAGCAGATTTATTTCTTGTTCACCTCTGAAACATATATGCAAGACCTGTTCAAACCTTCACAGGTCAAGGTTAATGAAGCCAACATCTTCTGCAGAACAGAGAAGCCCCCCGGCCCCCCGAGATTCTGTCCATGAAACAGAAAACAATCCTTCGCTGAGTTGAGAGTTCACCTGGCTAAGAGCTGAGATCTGAGACACACTGACTAACAGACAGGAACAAACAGCATCACAATGATGTGGGGGCAAGGGTGGGGCCACAGAGGGAGACCCTACTGCGGCTTCAGGCATTTTCTACAGGTGCTTTGGTCATTGGAAAACTTGTTTCAATACAATAATTATAACTCCTGATCCCAGCCAGCATTCTCTGCGGTGGAGAAAATGACAATTTCAGACACGTTTCTAGGGTCATGCATTTCCTTTGAATATTTTGGTGGAAGGAATGATACACACACAATGAAGTTGATTGCTGAGAGGGCATATTTAATAACTTACATGATAGGCAAAGAAAAGATACTCTTCAAATGTTTTCATTTCTGCCACTGTGCTAACACCTGACATAGAGAACATGACATAATGCAGAGCATGTTCACTGAAGAAACTGAAGCGTTGACTTTAAGTAAAAGTATTATGCCAACAGATTTCTTAAATAAACCAACCTAATAACTGAAGTCAGTGGAAATAAATCATATTAAGTTGAAATAAAAAATATTTGGGTTAACTTAATATGATTGCTTTCAACTAACCTAATGCAGTCATGTGAAGTCTGTTGATATAATACATTTCATTAAAGTCAACGTTTCTGTTTTTCAGTGGTGTTTCATTTTTGAGTTTTTGTTTTTGTTTGTTGGATGATTTCAAAATATGTTAATTTCTAAAAACCCTAACACCCTAGAAAGTGTAAACTCTCATACGCTTTATGGTACTGACGGAAGTGGGTACAAAAGAAATAAACAGCTTTAAGGTGGCTTTATTGAGAGAGGCAGTCATGATACAGAGAAGGTCATGTGAACAGAGTGTGAAAGAGACAGTACCTGTCAGGCATCAAGATCTGTCTTTTTCTCCTGCAGCACCAAAGAACCTGCATTACATCATCACCATGACAACAGAACATCATCACCGTGGCAAGCATCACACAGTAGCTTTACACTGCATTGGAGGCACACTGAAAACACACTGACTATTCATTTACAGGAAAAGAGAAGAACCCCCCATGTAGATTCACTGATGGAACGCACACACACACACACACACACACACACACACACACACACACACACACACACACACACACACACACACACACACACACACACACACACACACACACACACACACACACACACACAGTTCCATATGTGGCTTGTTGACAGAGGAAGAGCATTTCACACACTTTGACATCTTCCTCTTTCACTCTGATAACTTGGGTACATTCTCTTCAGCAGCATTAGCAATGCACATGCAGTCTGTCATTTACCCTCAGCTAGAAGAAACAGCGTGGATGTGTTTAGGAGTTAGTAAAGCCTAGCACTAACAGTCTGCTTCACCCTGGTGAGCTCCTCCACACTGATTCCACAATTACGCCATCAAACCATCTGGATTTTATCTGGTGTCCTCAGTATGAACCCTCCATCACAGATCTGCCCTCACACACCACCTCAGCTGGCTAACCACCAGTGTAATCTTCATCACTTGGCCTCATCAGCGCTAGCTACACGAATACAATCATACAACTTGCTCCACCTCATCCTTGATAGTTGCTGTTGCTTTGTTAGCCAAACTCTGCCTACAAGTTACTGTCATCATAAGTCTGTCCCGGTTAATAAAGTAGTTACTCTATACCAGTGGTAACCAACCTTTTCAAGCCCAAGATCGCTTTTTATTCCAAATTGTAAACTGAGATCTACCAATCCAATATCTTCCAAAAAACCCACTTAGGAGTAAGACTGTTCCTCTCATATTTATTTTTGCAATCAATTTCTGTTACAACAGGCTGAATGTACGTGCATACATACACACAAAGAAAAACACAGCTATGCACAGTTATCTGTTCAATGCGCAATATCCATATTTACAGAAGGCATATCTGTTCAGTACAAACTGTTCACAGTTATCTGTTCAATGCACAATATTTAGTTTCTCAGTTCAGTTAATAATATTCACACTTACAGATACTAGCCTACAGTTCAGTGAACACAATCCATATTAAGTTTCTCTGTTCAATGCACAATATCTGTCAATGCTCAAGTTGCTCTATCAGCCTGACTGCACATTATCTGTAAGTGTTTTGAAATCTGGTTGAAAGTAAGTGATTGCCAGTCTGAGGCAGTCAGTAAGATGTGCGGTCAGTCATACGAGTTCTATACTTGGCTTTTATTATTTTCATTTGTGAAAAGGCCATTTCACATAAGTATGTGGAGCCAAAGTAGGCCCTCAGTTTAAGCGTGCATGACACAATCAGTGGATACCGCTCTCTACTCACGAGAGACCAAAAGTCCTGGTCTCTTGCTCTGGCCTTCAATTCTATGTCGCTTTGCATTTCAATAATCTCCATGTCCACGCCCATAGGTAATGTAAACACCTCCTGCATTTTAACTGACAGCTGTTCAATGTCAATGCTGAGGAAAGGGTTTGATACAAAACCAACTGCTTGCCCCATGTCTTGTACCTCCACAAATCGAGCGCCAAATTCTGATGTCAGTTTGTTCAAATGGGCGCAGAATTGTTCAGGATGAAAAGCGGTTTTGTCTGTGAGGTTTTGTGACACCTTTTCAAGATTTGGGAAGTGTGTCAGCCTCTCATGTCTTAACTGAGTGGTCCACAAACTGAGCTTCACTTTGAATGCCTCCACTGCGCTCATCATGTGACCAAGCTCTCGGTCTTTCCCTTGCAATTCTCATTGAAGGTCATTGAGTTTTGCGGTCAGATCAGTAAGGAACCCCAAGTCCAATAACCAAGTATCGTCGGACAGCTGCTCATACTCCTGTTCCTCGACTTCAGAAAACTGATGATCTCTGGCAGCAAATCCAGAAAACGCTGGAGCAGCTTGCCCCGACTGAGCCACCTTACATCTGCGTGAAAGATCAAATCTCCATATGCAGAGTCGAGTTCATCCAATGAAGACTTAAATAGACGGTGCTGAAGCGCTTTTGCGCGAATTCAATTGACTATTTTAACAACAACCTTCATAACATGTGACATGTCAATTGCTTTAGCTGCCAATGCCTGTTGATGTATCACACAGCGATAGTTTACAAATGGTGGAAAGTCTGGGTCTTTTCTGCACAACGTGACGAATCCTGAACGAACACCGATCATTGCCTGTGCCCCATCGGTTGTGAAACACACTATTTTATGAATGGGAATCTTGTACTCACGCACAAAGTCCTTGAATGCCCTGTACACGTCCTCACCCCTGGTTCTTTCTTTCAATGGGATAAGGGCCAGAAAGTCCTCCTTGACAGTAAAATCCGTGAAACCATTCGGACAAACACACTTAGCTGGGCTGTGTCTGTGGCGTCGGTAGACTCGTCAAATTGAATTGAAAAGTATTCCGAGAAAGATCAGTCTTTTAATGCTTGCTGGGATACATCTTCGGACAATGACTCGACTCGTCTGGCTACAGTTGGTGCACCAAGTGGTACACTTCTTATCCTTGCTTTTATGTCTTCTTTGTTTTTAAAATCAGCAAACAAGACGTCAGCTGTTACGCTCATTGCTTCTTTGATCAACTCACCATCGTAAATGGTTTTTTGTGCTTAGCCAAAATATGGCGAACTCGGAAGGACGTTTCTGTAGCTGCCTTGCTCTTTGCTGTAGTGTAGTTTGTAAAAGTGACTGCTGTGCTTTTAGTCCTCTTTTCAGTTCATCAATTGTTTAATTCACATGTTGTGTCTAACCGATTTTGTACAGTTGTACAGTCTTTGAATTTAGCACGGGTGCTAGCATGATGGCGCTCCAGGTTGCCAAGTTTTGGCAAGGCTACCGCCTGTTGGCATATGAGGCATATAGTCTTCTCTTTTGCTGATGTGAAAAGATATTCATGCTCCCATTCCAAGTGGAAATAATACGTGTTTGATTTCTTTTTTGCCGGACCCTCAGCCATATCGATGTTAACTGTTAGTTAAGGGTGGCAGAACTTGGCACAGTTTAAAGTTACTACTTTCTCAAGATGTCCGTCAGGATACGATTTTTTTTAACCCCGCCCACAATTGCATGCAGCCTCAGCATAGACCTCAGCATATCAAATAATCAATTGGAGTTTGTAAAATGACCTATGCGTGATTCAAATCAACAAGCCAGAGCTAGGTCTAAAAAGCTTGTTAAAACAACCAACCAACCAGAGCATGAACATTTATTTATTTTTAGAAAATGTGAAAATGCTCGGGATCGACAGTGAAGGCTTTGAAGATCGACCAGTCCATCGCGATCAACCTGTTGGTTACCCCTGCTCTATACTAATTCTAGCCATGTCTGGAGATTGCAATGCGCTCACACTGGACAAAGGTGATGCAGACAAAACTAACAATACCATCCATACTGAAAAATATTGCAGATACTTTCTTATAAATAAAGGTGTAGTGAAAGACCATCTGCTATCCTGGAAAGACCATAATATAGTCTGCAAAAGGACAAAACAAAGAGTTTACTTTCTCCAGCACCTTAGTTCTTTCAGGGCAAGTAGACCAACTCAGAGTGTTCTACAGTTCTGCAATACCATCGGTACAAGTGTTTGTCCTCCAGTGTGAAGTCAAAGCTGCTCCACCAGTTGAAAATCTGCTCAAAGATTATAGGTCAACCCTGTGAGAGTCTCTATGAATCAGCCTACCCTAACAACATATTAAGCAGTGTGTTGACACACATCCTGTATCATTTCCTTTTCTGTTTCTCCCCACTGTAAGAGGTTACACGGTGTCAGTGGAGAGACAGGGAGTCAGCCACCGCGCAGTGAGGACAACAGCTTTTCACAGTGCACTGTAAGCACTTTGTTTGCAGAAACACTTCAAACTCATACAAGGTTATATGCTTTTATACTCTTGGATTTAGTATATTCAAAAATATTGAGACCTCTCACAAAGGGTTCTCAAAGAACCAGAAAACAAACAAAAGCAAATCTTCAATCTGCTGGAAGTTTTATTAGCAACCAGACGCTCCACTAAGGTGATTACCAGCAGCGCATCAGACAAGAAGCAGCCTGCAGTCTCCAGGCAACTCCAGCAAGGCCTGGTTACACGTGTAAGAGTCAGTGGGGCGGTATGGGGTCAGATCAGTCTCATAATACACAAATGCACACAGAAGGATTCACACTTGTATTTAATGATCCGCAAAAGCATTCACATATTTTCAATGCACACACAAGTGTGTTCCGTTTCACATACATGTAAATAAAATCCAAATACAGAAAAAAGTTTTACACGTGTATTTTTGATCCACACATTTTGTTTTCCGTGTCAAACCGCTGAACCTGCATACACACACCGCTTTCTGAGCACGGATCGCTGTGCATTCTTGTGTGGGTTTTTTGAGACTCCCCTGATGCTCACCCAATTCGTACTTGTAATTTTTTCCATCTTTAGCCAATCAGATGTCTCCTCCATTCTAAGTCAATCACATGGGCGCGCCCCCACGAGGGGTATGATTTCTTGCGTACGTGACGTGGCGCCTCATATACACATTTTGCGCTGTCCGGAGCTGACAGGTCAACTGCAACATAGCGGCTAGCACAAGTGTAAGTGATAAGTGTCTCTGCGTGAATGATTCAATATGCCTTAGCTATGAATGCTTGACACGTTAGTGATGTGTTACTGTTAGCATGGAAGTAGTATGGGTGGCATGTAATGCTAGCTTTTGCTGGCAAATTAGCTATACAGTGCTAATAGACTACCTAGGATTATTGCCTTAAATAGCTAACATTAGCCATAAACGTCTTTAACTTCTTTCATTCTCTTACTTTCTTTTTTAGGGACAGCTTAGAAAGAATGAATCCAAAGTTTCCTGCTCAAATTATTCAAATCCATCAAAAAGTACAAAATATGTCACCATTTTTAAATAACTATAAATGATTACTTCCCCCAATTCTAAGGGGCCTTACTTTTTCTTGAAACTGTCGTTAACTTACAAAGCAAAAGGACAAATAAATATATATTTACTTCTGCCGTTCTGTTTCTATTCATCTGCTCGGTAAACTCGCACGCGCCGCTCGATCTCTTTTCTTGATCGCCCTCACACGTTTGAAACGGAAAACAAATATGTGTGGATCAAAAATACACACGTACAACTATTTTCTGTATTTGGATTTTATTTACATGTATGTGAAACGGAACACATTTGTGTGTGCATTGAAAATATGTGAATGCTTTTGCCGATCATGAAATAGGCGGGGGGGGGGGGGGGGGGGGGGGGGGGGGCTGATGTGAAGCAATATCAGCCATTCAGCAGCTCACATTGTGGATCACACAGGCTTAATGTGAGTGACTGTCCAAACTGTCATACTGAACCCAACAGAAAAGAAGAGTGAAGGACAGGCGAGGGACAGGGAGGGAGGGAAAAGAGGAAGAGAAAGTCAATGAGAGAGGAGAGGAGTACACAAAGGAAAGAAAGGAAATAACAGCAAAAGCTAGAGAAGGATTTGATTCAAGAATAAAGACAAGGACGCTGAGGAAGCCAAACGGAGGAGTTACATGAATCGGTTTAAAAAGAAGATGCCCCGAGGAAAAAAACGGCACTAACCCCGAATAAGAGAAGGAGAAATGATCCATAAAGAGAGAATAAATGGCTTGTTGAGGGAGTGTTCAGCTTTTACTTCCTCTTACTGTACGTTTCTTAGTACAGTGAAACCTGCAAGACTCTGCCTGGAGTCAGTGTTTTCGGCTCTTGCACAATATTTAAGATGCTCCTGTGAGAAATAAAGAAACAAATTGTGTTCCTCTTCACGTTGGTTGAATAAAGTAACAAAAAAGGAAAAAGATAGGTAGGAAGGCCGAGCAGAAACAACAGTGTTTATCTTCTCTACTTATTGTGCAGTCAAAGGAGCAAGGCCTCCTCTCACAGCTGATCCATGGACAGAGTGCAAAGCATGGACCCTGGGACCAGCTGAATCCCTCCCAGAGAGAACAGTGCAGATTCAGACTGCACAAGGCTTTATGGGGACTCCTGTCGACCATGAAGCCTTCAGTGAGGTCTGGGCGGACCCTGGAAGGCTCAACCGGCCCTTGCCATTCTAGATTCACTCCTGCTCTTTAAAGCAATCTTTCTGGTTAGTCCGGATATTTTACCAACTGTTGCTATTTTCTCTTCAAATTTGACTCCACTCTGATAATTAACAACATTCACATCTGAAAAAATATGCTGGCATAAGGGATGTGGCTCTGCTTTGGTTCATCTGTGGTACCAGCAATGCATTAAACAATTCTAATGAGCCCTTCTGGCCCCAACACAAGCAGCCTCAGACAGAGAAGGGATGACAGCAGCAGCAGGTCATCAGGTCATTACAGGAGTCAAAACCACACTGTGAATATATCCTGTACATACCAACACTACAGAAAGATATTTGATCTAATAAAAATAATCACTTTAACATGCCAAACTACTACAACTACGTCGTAACAGAGGATGAGCACACTAACACATTAAGAGAGTAAGGGGTGCAGTTTCTATTTGATTATGAACTAGGTAGTTCAGCGATGTGAACATTGTGCATGGTTATTGAAGGAGCAGAACAATGTACAAAGAAGCTGCAGAACTGTAACCCTCTCTCTGCCTGGTGGTGTGTGAGAGGCCCTCCAGTAGGGTCTCTTGGTGTTCAGGGGGCTCACGTGGTGAGACATTTAAACAGAACCCAGTCCACCCTCCCCTCAACATCTAGAAAGGCTCATCAGTGTGGTCGCGTTGTAGTCACTTTGCACAGCGCTACTGCTTGTTACAACTTGTAGTCGCCAGGAACTGTTATTGCTCAGGTTAATCCCCCCCCTCCGAAGTAAGCGTGACGTGTTGGTTCGTATTGGATCTTGGATGTTGCCGGGCAACCGAGTGAGGCCAGAAAGATCCGGTTTATCAGGGCCCAAAGCCGGCGCCGCTGAGTTTGAAACACGAAAAACCAGATCTTTATCGGCTCCAGCTCCAGGTTGGTGGAAAAGCAGCATTAGGGGACCAGGCCCTAACTAAGTGAACCAGGCCTAAACTATGGAGACCAAGCCCTCACTAAGGGGGACCAGGCCCTCACTAAGCGGGAACAGGCTCTAACTAAGAGGACCAGGCCTTCACTATGGGGACCAAGCCCTCACTAAGGGGGACCAGGCCCTCACTAAGCGGGAACAGGCTCTAACTAAGAGGACCAGGCCCTCACTAAGGGGGACCAGGCCCTCACTAAGCAGGAACAGGCTCTAACTAAGGGGTACCAGGCCCTCACTAAGAGGGACCAGGCCCTCACTAAGGGGGACCAGGCCCTCACTCTGGGATCATTGAAGGTAGTTTCTAAGCCCATTCAACTGACACCACTCTGTGTCCTGACAGTGATGTGTAGTAACACCTGAATTATTTATAATGAACTTTAAGAGGGGGGTGGAGCTGTGTAGCCTACGCGTGGAGTTGATCAGTCCCGAGTGCTGACTCACGTGACATCATGAGCACGTTAACAGACTCTGGGGACACTAAGGCTCTGAACCACTTTGTACACATGCAGTACACCTTCCTGAATCAGAGGAATTCTCCACTAAAGCACAACACTGTGTGATGCATTACATGTCACTTGTTAGACACTTTTATCCAAAGGGATTTAAATACACTCATTATTGTGGGCAATCCCCACAGGAGCAGTTTGGAGTGAAGTGTCTTTCCAAGGGAAACAGATACATGCTGACTGCAGTGGGTGTCAAGGTGGGATTGAACCGCTGCATCTTTGATCTAAAGGTGAGCTTGAGGCGGTTTACAGAAAGGTATCACGGTGAGACCCCTTGTCTGAATAATGAATCTGATTCCAGTCAATAATCCACTAAGGGGAACATACCATAAAGTACCTGGGTAACACTCTCTGTGTGACCAGTGATTCCCCTTCAGAGACAATGTTCATTGACGACTCCCCCGTCTGTGTCCTTGCAATGTGCCTCCAATGAAAACACAGACAGAGTATATATGCATTTATTCAGGGAACATTTGATCTGTGACATTAATCTCATCTCACAGCTGAGTGCAGAGCCTGCTGCTGTACAGAGGAACGTGCAGTGATAACTTTATTTCCATTTTACAGTCCTGATGTTTTGAAAGGCCTGATGCATTCCAATCAACGTTGATCCAAAAACATAAGAGCTACATCATGTGAAAGGCTTATCCATGCACACGTCTGAATGTGCAGCTACTGTGATCATAGGAGTCAGGAGTGTCACCATATACTGGTTTTTAATTTCCTCACATTATTTCTGAAATATGAAGACCATGTTTTAAAGTCAAACAGGACACAGTACAGGGTGTATTCAAAAGTTTTCAAAGTGTTCAAGCTAAATCCCTCCACCCAGCTCGCACACAAAGACCTGAGCAAGATATTAATACTCTTCATTGTTTTCAGATCTTACAAGAGTACAAATGAATTACATTTAGCTTGGGAGGCACTGAGGAAGTTTTGCTTTTAAAATGGTATCGATTCATTCAAGGATAGGTGTTAACCCTGTAAGACCCCCGGTTGTAATTTTACAACATCACTTTAAGTTATTCTAAAAAAGTCAGTAAATGTTTGGGTTTTTAAAAGAATAGATGTACACAGTCAGAGGTCCTTTTGTTCAGCTTCACAGTGCTATTAAGTGGTAAATGTGTTTATAGGTCCCGCCGTCTGGCCAAATATATATATATCTTTTTGATATTACCATGTCTAGAACATGTAAGTATTTAGTTATTATGGAATACATTCATCACATTTCATTTAGATTTATTTGATTTTTCATTGCAACGTTTCTCAAAAAACTTGTGAAAACTCTTTCAATTCTGCACCAGAGGTTTCCTACCAACAACATCTGAAAGGTCAAAAAGAACCTTGCTACTGTTTTTCTATATTTGGGCCTTACAGGGTTAATGGCTGTGTTGGAAAGGATGGTTGGAATGGTGGTTTGTAAATGCATCAATCAATCAAAATGAACTTACAAAACTATATTATATTTTATTGAGCAGCCAGTTACAGTTGAAGTGTTATTAAATGGCACACACACAGCTGGGCTGGGCAGTACATATGAATACTACATCAAACAAGTAGGTTGTCCTTGTTTCAAAGTTCAGTTTAAATAACATCTAATGATGCCCCTTAATGTATTAATAGTCTGGATATGTTATCATGGTTGTTATTTGTGCTACAATAAGGCTCTGTAGGAAACTTGATATGGTGACATCCCTGATGACCAGAGGAGGTAAAGAGCGCAGAGATCAGCCCTTCACACTGGAGCCTGGCATGGCCACACTTTGGAATATCAACATGTCTGGCCCACATCGGAGAGCTTTCAGAAAGATCTTTCAATCACATTTCACAGTGAAAACATTTCCAAAAGGGACTTTCAAGGAGACATTAAATGTTCCTCTGTTAGCTAGAAGAGGTGCATGATGGTCACTAACAAAAGTCAAATTTAGATTCTCACTGAATGGATCAGACAGCAGGCCATGCGAGGCTACCTCCCCAGACACAGCAGTGTTAGAACACAGTGTGTGGAGCAGACAGGTGGAGGTCCTGGAGACAGAGGGGAGGCTCAGGGTCCTGGGCATGTTGAAGCAGCAGCTGCATGGCGGTCAGCAGGAGTGAGATCCAGTTCCCTCTCTTTTTGCGGGGTTGCAGAGGTGAAGATGGAAGAAAGCTGCAGTGCATGGTCAGCCTGACGTCCATCCCTCTTTCTCTGTTCTCTCTCTCCCTCAATGTTTCTTTTGCTCTCTGTCTTCATTGTAAGCGGAGGTGCAGGCTTGTGATTGGCTGGTGTGAGAGTGATTAGATTGGAGATGAAGAGACGAGAGGCGGAGGAGTCTTGGTGTGATGGAGGTCTACGGTCAAAATTGTTTATGACTACCTTCTTAACCCAGAATGACTGAAGATCTTGACATGGTTTCACAAATGACTGACCCCTCTTATCTACTGGTGTAACAGGAATGGAGGAAGGCTGCAGTGCCACTACGTCTCAGGATCTGCCATGTTGTGAAAGTAGAGTGATCCCAAACGTGGTCACAGGCTGACCTAAGTGTAAGTATGAAATAGAGAAAAGGAAAAGAGAGAGACAATGTTTGTCTTACCTCGTCTGACCAGGTATGGTTTGGTGTAGTCCCAGCTCTCGTTGTCATTCTTAATCACGTTCAGACGTGTTGGCTGTCGACACAAAGAGGAAAGATTCTTCAGGATCCACTTTAAAGGATCACACATTTACAGAGATGCATTCTTGGTCCACTTCTTCCACATAAATGATGTCCTCTCTCCATGTTAGTATTTGATGCGATGACACTTAATGTTGCTGCTGTTTGTATTTCAGACCAATCTTATCAACTGATACTTGCTTTAAAGGTCTCCTATTATGCTATCTTTGACAATATACTATAGGGCCAAATCTGTACAAAACATGTCTCTGAAGTGTTTTGCTCAAAATCCCAAACAGATCCCCCATTGTAGCATGCCTCATCCCCCTCTATCTCAGCCCTGTTCCTGAAGTGCTGATTCTGTGACTGTAGCTTTAAATGAACTAGCTGCTGCTGGCCACGCCCCTTTGGAGCTGCTGCTGACCACGCCCCTTTGGAGCTGCTGCTGGCCACGCCCCTTTGGAGCTGCTGCTGGCCACGCCCCTTTGGAGCTGCTGCTGACCACGCCCCTTTGGAGCTGCTGCTGGCCACGCCCCTTTGGAGCTGCTGCTGGCCACGCCCCTTTGGAGCTGCTGCTGGCCCCGCCCCTTTGGAGCGTCATGATCTCTCCTCTGAAGAGAGAAGTTTCTAACGCGGAAACTCAGCTAAACGCTGCCGTGATTAAACGCCATATTATGTTCAAACCACATCCAGCATTATCTCTGAAACCCTTCTCAGAGGTTACCACCAGAACAGAGACATTATATGTATTATATACACAACAACTCTAAGTCCCTCCTGCAGACATCCTGCTGAACACACAGAGGAGCTGCGGAGGGGGATTCAGCTCACGACTGTATATGGGGGACGATAGGTGGAGACGTGTCATGTGGGTGGGACGTTGCCAGGAGTTCAACGTAAAGCCAGCCCACATTTCGGTTATGACGTCATATTGGCAGCAAATCTGGATCAGCTCGTTTGTACCCCCGTTTTTAGAGATATGGAGAAGGAGGTAACGAGGGAGGGTTGTATTCTCTGACACTTTGTGATTCTCCTTAAACACCGGGACACATATTTATGTATAAAAGACATCAAAAAGTGCATTTTGCATAATAGGGGACCTTTAACATCCTTTGGAAACAACATAAAGTGTTTCACAGTATCAAACATAAATATGTGAAATCTATCTGTGTGCAGCATGTGGCTGGATAACAGACTCACTTCTGTCTGCTATTAAATAAAAGGCGTTCTACATAATAAGATGTTTTGTCTTCAGTCAGAGTATGATTAACAGATGATTCAACCAATCATCTACAAAGGTTTCTTCCGGGAGTACCCACCCTTTCCCAAACAGTTGTAATGCAGCTAATGTTGGTTCTACTTGAAATCCATCCTGAGCCTCAGGTTGCTGACTCCAATCATTTTCTTAAGAATCTCATTTCATGTATTCCTGAGTGGCTTTGAAGAGCAGCAAACAGTGCCTGGACCACGCAGGACGACCTGATGTGTCTCTTACCCTTGCATATTCGATCTTGAGTGTACAGCAGCCAGCATAGATGTCAGCTCCGTTCAGAGCAGCTTTGGCCTTCTGAGCACACTGAACAGACTCAAACCTGAAGGAGTGGTGTTAAGGAGAGAACATGGTGCATTTTAACACACAGATACGCACAGCATGTAGACACACACTCGTCCACACATGCAGCAGCAAGGATACTCCACCATGGCCTGGATTCCATTTCGTTTGAAGATGACGATCCTCAGCACACTGCCGATGGGGTTACACACCGTGTACAGAACATCCTGGACCAAATGGAAAAAAGAAAATAAATTCAACATTTCACACAATCTACACATTCCCACTGCTGCAGTGTGTCTGAGCCTGCAGGAAGTGCCTCAGGCCTCGTTTCCTGAATGCCATAACGGTACTGTGCCGAGTGAGACAGAAATAGAACTCCATATAACACGTCTCCAGGTCACTTAGAATCTAGTGGTACCTCTAAATCTCAAAGTCTATTTTGTTGGTGTAAGTGTCATCATATAGTGACCGTTCTTCGGTCAGAAAGTATCTGTAATATCAAACAGTATCTGTAAACATGCAGCATCATTTGTTATATCAGTTTACTTGTGAAGAATTTCAGAAGCACGGTAGAAATATCAGTGTGTGTGCATGTTTGTGACAGTGTGTTCATATCTGGCTGTGTGCATGTTTGTGACAGTGTGTGTGTTCGCTGTCTGTGAGTATGTGTATGTTTGTGACTCTGTGTGTATGTGTGTGTGTGGTTACCGTGGTGATGGGGTACAGGGGGTTCTGGATGGACAGCAGCAGGACCTTGTTGCCACTGTTGGGGTTGTCAGCGTTGGTGGGCCTGGTGATTCTCTTGGATGTGGAGTAATTAAAGTACGCCTGCTGACCTGAGGAACACATGGAGGGAAGTATTGTACAAAGAACGTGATACAGACAAGCATGTGCAGCCGACCAGAGACATCAGGACGTCTGAGCAGTCCCACCTGCGATGTACACTGGCTCCTTGGCTCCACAGGACACACAGCGGTCCGCGCTCTCCACGGCAGAGAACTCCACCAGGGCCTGGCGCTTGAACGGCATCATCATCACATAACTGAAAACACACACACACACACACACACACACACACACACACATTAGTGCTTTAGTTTCACTGACTACCTCCACCCCTCCGCTAGCCAGTATTCATGTCCTCCACTCTTCGGCAACATCTCTGTGTGTCTGTCCTCACAGGTGGAGGTCTGTTAACAGTACAGACGGTGCAGCTTTTTTAATGAATGAATGAAGCAATAATGTCCTATCTGTGTAATGATGTGTGTCTTTCACAGTATGAGCTTTACTGCAGCCCTGTTCAGGTGATTGAGCAGTTAATGAATACTGCAACATGCAGGGAGTGTAAATAATGAAGACGTAGTGGTTTGGAGTGGGAACTGCACTATCACACAATGTTTCCTTTAATTATTCCCAATGTTTAACTATCTTCACACTGAAGTTCCTGAAGCACACTTTTTTCACTTCATGTGGCCCCAATGAATATGGTTCATGATTGAATGCACATGTTGTACTATTTGCTCTTTAAAAAAAGCTTGTAGTTCAGAAAACATGAGGAAAGCTATAAATACAAGGATAAACTAATGCTCGTGGAAAACTAGAATTTAATTGTCCAAGTATATGTAGTTTTTTATGTAGTTTGGGACGTTTACCTTGATGTTGTTGATGTATACACCTGCTGAACCAAGACGGAAAGCAAGATAGATAGATAGAATCGGAGGATGAAACCCTCTTTATTAGTCACATACATGCACACAGCAGAGCGCACACAGTGAAATTAGTCCTAACCCATCCAAGTACTAGGAGCAGTGGGCAGCTATCGTGCAGCGGAATGGTAACCATTTGAATTGATTGTGTCATCCTTGATATATTTGTGGAATAATTGAGTGGATGAACTTAAGTTATTATTCATGTGACATGCGTAAAAGATAAACTTTGGAATTCGATGGGATGACAAGAATTCGAACCCCCCTTGTGTGGAAAGGTGGGAGAAAAACGTGAGTGGCGTCGTTCAGGGCTTGAATAATTGATCAATGAACTAAACTAAAAGCAAAGACTGCACATCTAACGGGAAAAGAAAGACACAATGAAATAGTTATTATAACACACTCATAGACATACATAAATGGGGATCAAAAGGGTCACAAAAGACAAGGCCCCCTTACACGAGTGTCAGTATTTACTAAAGACTAAGCTGCCAGCGCATGTGTCAAATGTTGAATCTTAACGTGGAGCACACGCTCAGCCTCACAGTTATGATCCATCCTGTTGTTGATATGTTTCTATCTTTTCTGAAGTTTTGGCATGAGATTATATTAAGTTCATAGAGAACCTTTGATTCCTATTTTGAGTTTGGCCGAACTTCCAATGATATACCGATATATCTCAAATCTCCTAGAAAAACAAACCTGACTTAAAACAAATGTTACGTAAACATGTGCATTATGCTACTAGAGGCAGGTGCTGGTGCCAGGATGATGGTGCAGAAAGAAATGAAAAAGGGGAGGACAGCTTAATGACGACAGCCCACACGGGGAACTGCTTTAAGAATCACACGCTTGCATGTTTGTGCGTCTTGAGCCCTCTGACGCCCCCCCCCCCCAACCCAATATACGCACGCACGCACACACCATATGGATCCAAACTTCTCCAGGGCATCTATCAGGTCTGCTTCCACCACGGCCTCACAAAGCCCCCTCACGTGGACCACGGGGCTGGGAGAGATGCGATGGGACTCCTCACCATTATCCTGCAACACACACATTCAAACACGGTTACACACACTGTAGGCGATCAGAAACTGCAACCTGTCAGGGTTTATTAGGGGGGCAATGGGGGGGCAACCCAGTATTGGAAAGGAGTTCCTGATAGAGGGGCCTCTAGTATATATGAAGTGTGGATACAGCTGCAGTGGACCACCAGGCCGGACCACACCTTTCCTGGACACTGCAGCGGGTGGAGAGCATATCGTGAAATTGGTTTTGCCAGTCAGCTGAGAACGCTGAGCACTGAGCAGAACAAAAGACTTCTGTCTGTCAGAAAACGAACCAGCTGAAGTGTTTCCAAATCTCCCAAAGTAACAGCTCTCCTAAATATCAGACATTGTCACCGGCAGGGAATCAGTGGTGGAAAAAGCTCACGTTGCAACACGACAAGACGTTTTTGGACCGTCAGTTATGAAGGACTGCTGAGGATCAGAATCTGGACAAGGTAGAGAGACAGACTGTATATTGAGTCTCCTAAACTGTTGTCTCATTCTTACACTATCCATCCCTCCCCCATCCTCCCTCTTTTTCCCTTTCTAACTCACGCTGGCATTCCTTTTAGTCTATTTATAGTTTTCGGAGAGGAAAGTGGCATGACACTAACTTTTGTGTCTATGGTCCAGGCTGATAGCTGCTCTGCTTCAGACAGGGTACATATTCCTGTTCACACACGGCACGTCCATGCATACACATTTGTGTATCAGTGTGTTCTCTTTATTATCCCAAACGTTTTAATGTAAATCCTCTGGTACAATTTGTGGATGTGATATATATAACATGATAATATTTGAGTTCTTCTTAATATATCCTTATTATTTTTCTTCAACGATCAAACCCTTGGATAACTCCACCTATTTCCAAGAGCCTGCATGGCAGAGGCTTACGGCAGAGGCTGGGGCCAGATTAATAACAGTTCATGGTGAGTACTGTGAAGAGTAGAAAGTTGCCAAACTGAAAAGTGACTTAATGTGAATATGTGTCTATATTTAAATTATTTGTAAAGTCTGTTTCTCCCTGGCTGTGAATACACATACAGACAAACCGTGGGTCACAGGAGGGGCGGGATGTTGGTCAGTATTGGCTTAGGATGGACGTCATCACGCGTCTCAACCAATGAGAGCATTTGGGGTGGCACTGAGACTGCTGCAGTGCTCACATGAACCGAAACAGAGAAGAACTTACTGGGACAGACACATGGAGAAAGGTACCGAACTTCTTTGGTGCTCACCGGACGCAAGTTTGTTACATTGTTTCGTTTTTCAGAAGGTGCGGGTTGCGTTCACACCATGGCTGTATAACAAGAACTGGATACAGCGCTGGAGGCGGGACCTCGTTCATTCCTATGAGGGCTTCTCATTGGCGCATCAAGACAAAATGGCAATAATATGATTACATGAGTCTGAAATCCAATCATTTGGATGTGTGACTCTATTAAAACCTCTGAAAGAGCTCCCGTTTCAAGTACACTTGAGTTCTTAATATTTCATAAACACCGTTTAGTTTCTTTCTGCTGTAGCAAGCTTCATGAAAACGTTTAAACACAAACATAATTATTTTCACCATTTTCAGAAATTAAGAAGCTGGTTGCAGGGAATATGGGCAGTACACTGTAAGCCCGGAGAAGCTGATTCTACTGTTAAAAGTAATCACGTTATGTAAGGGCTTGAATGAAAACTTGAGTGAACTTAACTTAAAAACTTCAGAAGAAGTGCCAATTGGATTTCTAGATCACAAAAGCACGGGGTTAGGCACCGAAATTGCTTCTGGGATGAATAATGAAGGAGTAAGGTCATTATAGGGAACTGGCAACATCCACCTTGTCATCTCGGCCAAAATTAGACCTTTCCTGTGGTCAGATTTTGGTAGACTTTGGATATACTATTAAGAACATCTGGTAGTACAATAAACCGTTGAAAAACCGTTTGTTGCAATGTTTTGGGGTCAAAACATATTGCAGCTGACTACCAGTCAACTTTAAGTTTGCATATTTCTCCAAATGTCAACACAATTTATAATATGAGACATTTACGTGAAACTGTAATTATTAGCATATACATATATGATATAGGTTGCATAGAGACATCTCGTTTCGGGGACTATAACTGACAAACAGAATTACGGATGGACGAAGGGAACGGACAGACGGACAACCTGAAACATCATCCAATGCAGGAATTCACTGCTGTCCCTGTCTCTTGATAACTAACGGGTGGTAAATATTGCATCTTGATGTATTCAAAGATGTATTCATGAAACTGACTGTTATATATAACTGACTAAAATATAAATGAACTGTGTGTGTGTGTGTGTGTGTGTGTGTGTGTGTGTGTGTGTGTGTGTGTGTGTGTGTGTGGTGTGTGTGTGTGTGTGTGTGTGTGTGTGTGTGTGTGTGTGGTGTGTGTGTGTGTGTGTGTGTGTGTGTGTGTGTGTGTGGTGTGTGTGTGTGTGTGTGTGTGTGTGTGTGTGTGTGTGTGTGTGTGTGTGTGTGTGTGTGTGTGTGTGTGTGCCAATCTAGTCCCTCTGTATCCTGTAATGGTGAGACAGTGAGAAAGGAAACACAGTGAAGTAAGACACTTTGGTTGACAGTGATACCCGCACGTATATGTTACAGCACATCCTTCCACTGGAGCAACAACCACACTTCATTTGTTATTCAATGAAGAACAACTGATGTGTAACACTTTTGGAGTTTGATACATAGAGTGTCTGTACTGGTATGCACTGCCTTGGGGAAATATGGATAGCCACGAGGCTCTGGTTTGTCCATCTGCTCTCCTGTAGGAGTCGACAGGGTCAGGTGTTAAATCCACCTGTAGTTACACAACAGCTGGAACCTGTGCTGTTTACATTGTGCAGGTGGAATCCTTAGTTGAAACTGTATTAAAGTCTTCACAAGTTGGCCCCGACCGTGGCGCAACTGGCTGGGGCACGTGCACCGTATGCCGTCGACCCTTGTTCGATTCCCGACCCGTGGTCCTTTCCGGATCCCACCCCGACTCTCTCTCCCACTTTCCTGTCACTCTCCACTGTCCTATCCGATTAAAGGCAAAAAGCCCCCAAAAATGATAATTTTTCAAAAAGTCTTCACAAGTCAAGAAAATTCAAGCACAGTTTAATGTCAGTAACAGCACTGTGAGGATTTGTAACATCAGCTGAAGTGTACCCAGTGAAAGCAGCTGCTCAGCTAGGTGAACATTACTAATTGTGATGAACTGCAGTCTAAGTTGAAATGGAAATGCGGAAAGCGAAAGTGATGATAAATGACAACGAAATCCAATTATCAATCAATTAATCAAATCATTCCAAAACACTGATGCATCTTTGAGACTTTTGAGACCTTTCCTCACAGGCCTACCCCTAGTTTAACCCAAAACACTCGAGACCTCTACATTGATACACTATCTACTTTTTTACCCAAGACTCAGAGCACATGTTAACCCTGACCCAGAAGCTGAGCAGCTATAGAATGAAGTTCACACAGCGGCAGGTTGGCCAGAGGTCTCGTGACCTGCTGTTGTCAAAAGCAACCTGTGGCGTGTTTCTATATACAGAGCTGCTGGGGCACGAACAATTCAGATACTTATAGGCTTCTTGTACTTTTTTAACACGTCATCAAATAGCTGTAGGTGATCCATGGTTCTGAGGCAACTGCTAGCTGATCATCACAGACAAAGAGAGAGAGAGGGGTGTGTGATTGTGTGAGAGAGGGAGAAGGAGCAGTGAACTAACCACACAGAGCAACACTGTCAGTGCACACAGCGTGGGGAAGAGATAATGTAATGTACCTGAATACATGGAGTAAAGAGCTCTATCACAAAGCAAAACTTAACAATAACAACAACCGTGATGCCTCAGCATGAACACATCAGACTGTAGGAAAACACAGACACTCGTCACCGTGGTTACAATAGCAAGCGATCCAGCAGATGGATAGCCTCAAGGCTAAACACAGACATCAACATAAACTATACTCTCACTCACCAAAGCTCCAGTAGATGGTCAACTTCTTTCATTTTCTGCTTGTGTTATTCACAGCTGGTGATGTACTCTAAGCCCTCTCGTCTCCTCTCCATAACTACACTTTTTCGCAGCACACACACCTACAGTCAATCAGCTCTGAATTATGAGATGACGATTCAGTGGGGCTGCGAGCGCTTTGCCCCACCTGTGATTACTTTATTGACGCACACATTGAATAAAGAAATACTCTGAGCATACGAAGTGTAGTTTTCACAGCACACGTTCATTTTGACAGTGAGAGAGGGGCGGGGCTTGCACCACATCGCTCAGCCTGGCTCAATAGAGTAGTGCAGGAACGAGTCCTAAAACCCAGAAGAGAGTTAGCATTTTACCTCTTCCGGTTCCCTCGTCTCAGAGTCAGTGGGATTTCGGAAAATAGAATTGGAGGATGAAACCCTCTTTATTAGTCACATACATGCAGACAGCAGAGCACACACAGTGAAATTGGTCCTCTGCATTTAACCCATCCTAGTTCTAGGAGCAGTGGGCAGCTATTGTGCAGCGCCCAGGGAGCAATGGGGAGGGGGGATTGAAGGTGTCCGGTGCCTTGCTCAAGGGCACCACAGCAGGGCCTAGGAGGTGAACTGGGACCTCTCCAAGTAGCAGTCCACTTTCCATATTTCAAGTCTGTTCGGGGACTTGAACCGGCAACCCTACGATTCCCAGTCCAAGTCCCTACTGACTGGGCCACTGCTGGACAAAGCTGGTAGCTGGTATCGTATAAATGTACAATAGTCCCATTTAATTATATCTATGTCACTGTAAGTTTCTTCTGCAGTTCGACTTTCCCACAGTTTCAATCCACATCCAGCTGTTAAAGTATTGACTTCCTGAGAAAGACAAATGGCTGTCTCTCTTTAACCTCGCTTAACTTTGATGTTTAGCTTATAATTACCATTATGCAACAAGCCAACATTTACACCACTGTAGTGTAAATTGCCTTGTTGTATGCAGTTTGTCCCTCTGACCACATATTTTCCAAAACCCTGTAATGTATCATTTGATTGGCTGTTCCCCTTCTTCTTTCCCTTTAAGAATCTGGTCTAATGCTTGATCGGGGTCAGATCCTGTACTACTTTGGTGGTGCAGGTTATCTGGCCTCCAGCTGGAACTTGATTCTGTTGAATGCTCTACTTTTATTAAGTAACCAAACTTTGAGTTGAAGTTTGTAGATTTGTTCTTTTCCTACTAGAAGGTGATTAAGTGTGGAATTTCCACGACAGCTGGAAGTAAGGTCTGTGGCTGACACAAATTGAAGAGACGGATCACGTTTTGTTCTACGAAATTAAAAACATCAGCAGTGATACCGGTATGATGATGGCATGGAAAGTAGTTGGTTTGTTGCTGCGGTGGGTGTCACCACAGAATCATACGATGGTATGAGCATCCTGTCAGAGGTCACTACAGTCAGAGAAACCGGCCTGCTCAGCACCTGCTGGAAGAGTGTGTCCACGGTGAGAGTGAGTCAGTGAGGAGAGATCGTGGCTTCTACCAGGAAACCTCAATATATATGTTTTTATATACAGTGTCTCACAAAAGTGAGCACCCACCTCACAGTTTTGTAAATATGTTATATCTCTTCATGGGACACCACTGAAGATATGACACTTTGATACAAGGTAAAGTAGTCAGCTTGTATAACAGTGTACATTTGCTGTGCCCTGAAAATAACCCAACACACAGCCATTAATGTCTTTTATTGAATCTTTTCACATATTTTCATGTAAAGTCTTCATTTTTCCACAAAACTATGGATTAAAGTATGGGAAACTGTTTCCATAAATACCGGTATCAATAAGCAACATTAGTATCGATTAAATCCTGCTGATAGCGATCCCTACAGTGTAGTCTTTAGAAGTAGAAGTATTTTGTTTCTAAAAAGATTTTGTAAATTTACATTTGACATGATGTCACATCATGAGTTACCATCCGAAATAAAGTATTGATACCAGCTGCCTTCGGCTGTCAGTTAAGTGATTTTAGAAAATGTAAGGTGGATATAATTTCTGGAGTCTACTTATGTCAGGTGCAGGCATGAGAGGTTCCCAAAAAGCGTAATTTCTTCCAACTTCAAACATCTTAAATAGGCACAATGAACTGCTGGTCCCGTGAAGCAGTGTGTAGATGTGTACAGCTGTAGTAAGGTAGATCAGGCACAATCACAGAAAAAATCTCACATGCTTCTTTCTATCTGCGCGCGCATGGTATGGTTGCTATGTTCTAACTAAGGACTCGGAAGGGCGCGAGAAGCTTGACTAGAGCGAGTGGATACTACCATGGAGGCAGAAGCTAAAAATCTAAAACTGATCATTTTCATTCAGAGTGGGAGGAGGATTCTTTTTTCGTGTATTCGAATGCCAAGTCCATCTGTCTTATCTGCAATGCAAATGTGGCTTTACCAAAGAAAGGGAATTTGGAGCGGCATTTCAAAACGGTCCACAAGAGCTACGATACAAACTTCCCAGCGAAATCACCACTGCACGCCCGAAAAGTCAAGGAATTGAAAAGTCAGCTAGCAGCACAACAGTCCATTTTTACCAGGCACAATACCATGAGTAAGGCTGCAACCATAGCTTCTTATCGTGTCTGTCGTGTTCTTGAAAAGGAAAGAAATCTTTCAAGGATGGTGAGATGGTGAAAGAAGCGTTCATGGAAGCCGCAGATGCGCTTTTTGTCGATTTAAAAAATCGAAAGGAGATTGTGTCTGCTATTCAGGATGTGCAAGCTATCAAGAAATTCTGTTACACAGCGATGCGAGGGAATGGTGGAGGATGTTGAACAGCAATTGAGGAATGATGTTGACACATGTGAGTGTTTTTCTCTGCAATTCGATGAATCCACTGATGCTGTGGATGTGGCTCAGCTATGTGTGTTCATTAGAATGGTTTTCGACATTATGAGTGTAAAAGAAGAGCTGCTGACCATTTTGCCTCTGAAAGGGCACACAAGAGGTACAGATATTTTTCAGGTTTTTATGGAATTCGTTCGTAAGAGCAAGTTGCCCCTCTTCAAACTCATCTCCATTACAACCGATGGGGCTCCAGCAATGACTGGATGTACTGCTGGGTTCGATGGATTGTGCAAACAGTCAGAATCTTTCCTGGATTTCCTGAATTACCATTGTATAATTCACCAGCAAGATTTTAAATATGAAAGACGTGATGGATGTGGCTAACAAGATTGCCTGTTCTGTTCGGGCCAGGAGTCTGCAGAGGCGATTATTCCGTGCGCAACTGGAGGAGACCGGTGCAGAACACACAGATCTGCTGCTGCTCACAGACGTAAGGTGGCTCAGCAGAGGTACATTTCTGGAACAGTTTTCTGAGTTGTTGCCCGAAATTAAAGAATTTCTGAAACATTCAAACCATGCTGAATATGCACAGCCAGAAGACAGTCAGTGGCTCTTGGATTTAGCCTTTCTTACTGATCTGACTGACGAGCTCAATAACTTGAATCTAGAGTTGCAGGGTAAGAACAAACACATCATCAACATGATCAGCTCCGTGAACACCTTTAAAAGCAAGTTACAGCTGCTATCAAGCAGGCTGCAACAGTGAGATCTGCAGAACTTTCCACACATGGACACAGAACTTAAGCGTCAGGGCAAAGACTGTGCGGAGCTTGAGAGTGCACGTTATGATGATCAAGTGCAAAGCCTCTTGTCAGAATTTGACAGACGCTTTACTGACTTTGCATCCATTGAGCCTGTTGTCAGTTTTCTCAGTTTTCCATTTGGGGAGAATCTAGATGTGGATTGTATAACGTCCAAAGTGGCATCACTCTTCAACCTGGATAGCGGTGCTATTGAGAATGAGATCCTCACACTAAATAATGACATTGAGCTCAAATCAAGAGACCTGACACAAATGTCCAATTCTGGAATCTAATGCAGAAAGAGAAGTACCCCAACCTCAGACAAACTGCCAAGAAGTTGGATCAACATATTTGTGTGAGTCTGCCTTTTCACATATGAAAATCATTAAGTCAAAATACAGATCCACCAGGACTGATGACCACCTTGCGGCCTGCTTACGGCTGGCACTCAGCTCCTACTGTCCAGACTATGAGAGACTAGCTTCCTCCTCTCAGTGCCAGAAGTCCCACTAAGGTAGAGAACCACTTTTCCAACTTGAATTAGGCATTGTATTAATTGGGTTGTATGTTGTGTTGTTACGGGCCAGTCGTAGGCCTACTTGTGCTTATTCTTTGCACGACGTACTTTTACTTCAATACATGTATTAATATTGTTCAAACTTCTTTGTGTCCGAAAATGTTGTTATTATATAGGTGCACAATTAATTGTGGCTACGCTATGGCTTGGTAGATCTCGACACACTATTAACTTTAAAAGTAGACCTTGGTTCAAAAAAGGTTGGGCACCCCTGCGCTACAGTAAGAGGTCCCGGCTCCCAGTGACAACCAGACAGGTAACTGCAGAGAGACAGAACCAGGGAGAGTCCTCTAACTGAGCCACAACTGGACTTAGTAGATGTTATATGTGTATTTTACTTGAAGAAAATAATAATACATTTTGAAAGGATAACATCGAGCAGAGCCACAGAATAGCTACTGCAATCAGACCTCAGTCTCACATCAGAGGTTAGAATGAACCCATTTATTCTATCAGTGTTTGGACTACAAGGTTTGGGCTGATGTTGAGTATTTTCCAAAAATACAAAATGCGACAAATGATACGACTTCAGGATGAGGACATTTTTATGAACTTTAAAGGTGCTGGATTTGATCAAAAATATAGTTTTTTTTTCCACAAATCATTTTATTTTTGGGAAAATGTCATATTCACAAACTGAATTTTGAACATTTCTGCTTTGAATTATAACAATATGGCACCACTATTAAAAAAAAATAAAGCAATCAAAACCAAATGTGTATTTTATATGATATTGATTTGCATGATATTTGAATAAAGGATACACAAGTTTGAATGTGTGCAGCCTGCAGCAGTGTGAGGAGACCTGTGACTGACAGGTGCGGATGCTCTCCTGACACAATGACACATGGGCGCGCGCGCACCCTCACGTGTGATCGCTGCAGGGAGCGGTAACGGGGACCTTACCTTCCGTCCTGCTCCGTGTTGGCTGCCGCTCCAGCGGGCCGGGTTCTCCCCCGCTGACTCTACGTTACCGGCCAGCGAGCCGGAGTCCGAATCCTCCCCCTCCTCCAGCTCCTCCTCCCCCTCCTCTCTCTGCTCTCTTTCCTCTCTCTCATCTCTCTCCTCCGCCTCCGCCTCCCTCTCCTCCGTTTTCTGCCGTTTTGCCGCCCTTCCGTACTCCCCTTCCTCGCGCGGATCGGCTCCTTCTACCGTCGCCATGCTGCGGTGGACCTGTAAGAGCTGCTCACACGGACCCGGGCATGGCAGCCGTTATCCCGCTGTGTCTCTGTCTCTGTGTCCTTGTATGTCCCCGTGCCGCTGCTCCGCTGGCTCCCTGTCTGTCTCTCTAAAGCCCCACTGATTTTCTGTGTGGAGGTGTGAGTGGACTGGACACATCCCTCCCCGTGCTGTTCTTGTATTGGTCCGTTCTGTCCTGCACCTTGGAGATATGGCGCCTGATTGGCCAGTTTCGATGCGTCAACAGACAGCTCTCCATGCTCTGCAGAGGAGTGCGCAGAGAGGAGCAGAGAGCGGAATGGTGGGCTGGATAAAAACCGAGGAGGCACACTCAAACAGCAGAGCTTAGGAAAAGAGAGAGAGAGACAGTGGCAGAGAGTATCTGCTGCATCATTACCTTTCCTTTGTACATATAGTCTATTATCATCCCGCTAAAAAAAGCTCTTTGAACATTCTTCTACAGTAAGTAGGCCACAACGTCCCCAACAAAGGTCAAGCCAAGTGAGTGACAAAGGTACCATGGTGTATTGATCACAGACCCCACTCTCTTAAGACTTACACATACATTTGGGGGAGACATGGCAGATTTCAAATGCAAAATTGAAATACAGTTCAATCAAACCAATTCACTACTACAATACATATTTACATATATGCATTTGTAATAAAACACATGTGAAGAAAATGTATTTATATAGCTTTTTCTCTTTAAAGGGCGAATGAATTGCTTTTCATTGGGTTTTGAATGATCCATGCCACATTTAAACAGAACACAGGAAACAAAGTGAAGTGGTTTTAGTGTTCAGAAAAGGTCCACTTTAACCTGCCAAAACTAAATGTAAAGTCATATTTAAACAACATTTAATAAAAAGGACATCTAAAAGTTAAACATACATCTGTTTAACTTTTCCTCTGCAACGTATCAGATAAGATCAGATGTGCCTTTATTAATCCCCGTGGGGAAATTCAGTAGTTAAAGCAGCAACAGAATACGAGTGAAAAACAGGACAGTGTGGTTCGCACAGGGTAATGAAACAACAATAAAAGATTCAAATGATGTGCAGGTAGGTATCTGCTAAGACATCAAACGGAAGGAAGGACTTCAGTGAACACATATACATTTTGTAGATTGAAATATATTCATATTGATTGATACGGGTAAAAGTCTTTGTGCAAAAGTGCCAGTGAGTCACATGGTAGCATGTATCAATCAAACAGACTTTAAGGAATATGTGTGTTACTGCAAGCACAACAAATCATGCATGTCAAATCTCTGTAATTGAGCAATGCACTTTTAGGGTGTCAGTTCACCTGAGCTGCAGCACAGATGCTCTCACTTCCCTCTAGTGGATTCTCACTTCATTCATTTTATTTGTTTGGGTTTTCGTTTCAGAATCCACTGCAACAAAGTGGAAGTGAATATAACTTCACGTGTGTTGCTCATCATGTTGAAAGCAATGTCTTTTTCTGCTTTACCTCTTATTGGATTAGACTCTCAACTATTTTAATTTGGGTTATTTCTTTGGAAGAGAGTTGGTCGAAAAGTATGCTATTGAGGGGGTTTCCAAATCAAACTCATGCACGACCAGTCTCACATTATTTCTTACATGTTTTGTAGGATTTGTAGGTTCCTATGAAATTCATTTTTCTCAGATTCTTTTTTTATTGTTGTTTATGTTTACATTTCTATGAAATCTGTCCCCCCCCCCCCCCCATTTAATCCCATTTCGTCATCAGAAAAGTGTTCAATGACTGAATGGAACTTTATTTTATTTTTCTTATTCTTGAATGAATGGGACATTGGGGAGTGAGTAGAGAGACATTTAACAGTAGGATCAATTAGCAACAAGAAAAGTTAGAAGTCCTTGGAACTGAAAACTCATTTTCCGGTCAAAGACTCGTTGCTGCACAGCTCTGTAGGTGAAGGTGTAACTCTTTCTAAAGAGGTTTGCATGTACTGTTTGCTCCTCAACTCTGTAACCTCCTCCTCCCTCATGTCGCTGTTATAACACAGCTTGTTAGAAACACAGCGTTTCTCCTATATCCTCGTGAGGAAACACCCTGGAATACTTTTTAAATATACAATTTCCTAAACATTTGGACAGAAGGAAACTTTGGATTCATGCTGGTCAAACAGAGCTCAGCTGCAACCCTTGCACAAATTGTGGTTCCTTTAACATATGTTCACTGGTCTGTTGCAGGGTTGCAGCATTCGATCCAACCCCATGCATGCATGTTTATACATGTGTGTGTGTGTGTGTGTGTGTGTGTGTGTGTGTGTGTGTGTGTGTGTGTGTGTGTGTGTGTGTGTGTGTGTGTGTGTGTGGCCTGAGAGTGAATAAAGTAATATTCCCTGCCTGTCTAAGCCTGCAGACACACTTAATCTTCCTCTGTGTCCTGTCTTTCCCACGCAGCCTGCTTTCACACTGACGCCGGGATTCAGATCAGCTTTCAGGCACATTCAAAAGAGTGTGACACACACACACACACACACACATTGTGGGTGGGAAGAGGAGAGGATCACAATGTCAGTAATTATATCAGCATATATATACAGCACTTACAGTAGAGGTTTGATTTTTCGTTTGTGAGTCACCTGGCAGCAAGTTGATGTTTTTAAGCCACTATCGAGAACCAAAGTATGAACCCAGATTGTATAGGAAAACAGTTCAACACTAATCAATTCCAATTTAGATTCACCCACAGCCACTTCTGCATGACCAAAGTATCCATGCAGCATCAGAGCGTTTTCCTCCCGCCAAATAAAAAAAACAGAGTGATGAAAATTGTGCTTTTTAAATATGACTGATGATCAAGGATTTGCAGGGCTGAGCAAATGTTAATTCATATTGTAATATTGGTCAACTATGGTTTTAAGAAGAATGACAAACTGTAGCATAACAACTTTGTGTTTCTTTCATCACGTTTGTACATGAGTACTTTGTTACACTACTTTCCCAAGGCTGCTGTAACCATTTGCAGCTCGCTCTGCACTCGCACTGACTGCAATTCCAGATGCTGCATCAGCTAACGAAGGTTGTTCTCCGGAGCTGCAGTTGAGCGTTGTTAAGATGTAACAATTAAAGATCTATGTAAATGAGTGAAAAAAGGTTAGTACAACTCAATCAAATTCTGTGAACTAATTGAAAAGAGTAAGCAGGCAATGTTTATAGCAAATATCGACTTTTTAGGTTTGTGTTCTGTGAACTATAAAAATAAAAATGACATTGTACAGAATCCAAAAACAGACAGTATAGTAGCTCGAAAATATCATAAAGAATTACATGGTGTGGTATAGTATGTCAACAATATGCAAGAAACCACACTGAATAAAAAATAAAATCACTATTACAAAATCAATACAAAATCAGTTTGTGCAACTTAACGACCTTTGTAACGCTTACAGAAAATAGTTAGTAGGAGTTGTGTAATAATTAAAGACCTATTCTTTTGGCTGCATCATGGTAAATCCCAGCTTGTTGCAAGCCGCTGCAGCTCCACTGCAGGCTCTGAAAAGACATCACTAAACTCATAAAGTGTTACAATCACAAACGCAAAGGTACATCATTCTAACATGAGCTCTTTGATGACATGATATAAAGGGAAATTACAATGTTTGGTTTCAAGTTAATGACATACGTTGTATATTTCTCATTTGTATTTTTAGTTCTATTTGTTATGCTTCTTCTTTTTGTATTTCGCTGCTGCAATGAAACAAATGTCCCAGTTTGGGACTAATAAAGTATTTCTGATTCTGATTTGTCGGATCACTCAGCGAGGCTCTTTGAACCACCAGGTGAAGCTCGCACTCCGTTATGTGTTCCAGCGTTTGGGACTGCTGCAGCAGAGAATGAAAACGGAGGACGTTTGCTTCACATTGTTTCAGGGGCTCATCCTCCGGAGCAGCCGTCACTGGGAAAACAAATCTCACAAGGTAAAAGGATTCAAAGATCATTTGTTGATGTTCTGCAACACAGGGAGGTAACATGCAGTTGGGGCTTTGTCAGTTTTATGCTACACAAGAAGAGCAAGAAACAACTTCAAAAGTTCATATTTTTAATATCGCAGTACATTTTTTAGTGTTTATTCATATGAATAAATGAATCCCAGAGTTTCAATCTTTGAAATGTAATTTCAGATAAATAAGCTGCTAAAGTACGTCACAAATATGCAAGAAAAGATTTCAAAATTAAATATTACATTTTATTAATGTCTTAAAAAGTTAGTTTGACTCAATTATTATGAACTTATAGATATAAGTTGGTTCAACTCAATAAAAAGTGTGTGTAAGTTATGACAGTAAACCTTTGAATCTTGAAACTGAAAAGTCCAGTAACATGTATTTCTCTCCACCATAATTTGAAATAAAATAGAAATGCTGGATTGTGCATACAGCTCTTGCAGTGTTACATGATTCATGCACAGCACGGCTCTTCCTCTGCTGTCCGGCTAAAAGCAGGTTTCCCCTCCCACTCCCTCCTCAGCAGCGCTGCTCCTGCTGCACTCTCTCCTCTCACATCCTCCCATCTTCTCCACATTCGTTGGTATTGCACGTGTTATTCTGTATGATTTGTGCTCACATTTTGGGTACTGATTAGTGTTGATAAACAGATCCTTTTAAAGCAACTAGCAGTGTTAAAGCACTGTCAATCAATAATCCTGTATGATTTAAGAGTGTGACACACTGAGGAGCAGATGGGGGGATTTTGGCAGTGTCAGGAAAGTAAAGTAAGGATTTTTTTAAAAAGAAGGGTCAAATCAAAGCTGCAAAAGCTTGAGATATTTTTTTTCAATTGTCAAATCTTACTACTCACAATGAAAACTGACATGGTAAGAGAGATAATGTTTATATTCCAAACTTTGTGCTGAATACGGAGTAACAGTGTCCTTGGAGTAGTGCAGTAGGTGGCAGCGGGGTCAGCGGCAGGGTCTCTGCTCCCTGGTTGGATCAGCTCTGTGGCAGTGATGCTCACATCTATCAATACATTTTATTTAAAAGCCTTTTGGATAGATTACATGTTGCCATAGCAACACAGCATGTCTCTCTCAGTGTAAGATACCCTCTCACACGCCTCCTCACTTGATGTTATAGCAGTAGCTCAACCTGTGGATGATGTTGAACACAGGTAACAGAAATGAGAGCCCTCTAATTTTTAATACTGGATAACAATATATTCATAGACATGGACCAATCTGTTGCTGCAAAGAACACATGACAACCAATAGCATCAACTAGCAGCTGGGTTTAGAGGGCTCTTTATGTATTCTTTGTTACAGCCTGTATTTCGTTTTATAAAAAAGGGCAGCTAATTGGGACTTCTTCAGGCACACAGTATAGAGGACTACAATTCCCACGGCGCCAGCCTCTAAAGTGACAGATGGGCAAGCTGTCACTTTAGAGGCAGTTTTTTAACCGTTTGAGTTTCTAAGTTATATAGGTCTACAAATAGAAAGAAAGAAAGGACCAGCTGAGTTGTTTCATATTTTATTTGAGTTTTGCCTCTTTAGTTCGATTTGTTTTGAATATTGTAAAGGCCTGTTTTCTTTGTGACCTGTGTGAAAAAGTGTTATTTTATTTTGAGCAAACCATTGCGCAATACCATCACACCATCTGAGGCCAGGCAAGTCAACAATGATGTGAGTAAAACAAATATAAGAAAACGCGTTAGCAATGTCTGTTTAAGGCATCTAGTGGCTTGATGAAAAACAAGGGAAGTAAGCCATGACAGTAATCATTCCAGCTACAGGACGATAAATCATTATAACTAACAGAGTCGAGTCAAGCTGAGACCAAGCTGAGAGGCCTCTCTGCAGGGAAATCCTCCACATTCAAAACATCTGCATCAGACACAGTTCCACAGAGGGGAAGTGAGAAGGCACCTGATCGTACTGCAAACAATTATATGTTCAATCAACAACTGGAGGTCCTTCTATAGACCTCTTCCTGTCTGTCCTGCTGCTGCTGGAGGTCACACAGTGGTGAAGGTGAAGCGAGTCACGTGATGGTAGTCTTCACCGGGACGCAAGAGACAGGAAGGAAAGGAAGCCTGAAGAGAGAGAGAGACACACACACACACACACACACACACACACACACACACACACACACACACACACACACACACACACACACACACACACACACACACACACACACACACACACACACACACACAGACACAGACACAACATTATGATTCTGTGGAAACCAAGGTAGATCTATTCGGTCAACCCTGTTCCACCTGTATGACTGGAACACATCCCTGAACCACCAATCTCTCTAATTAACGGTCATTACAGTTTTAAAATCTCTCACACAGAATAATGAGTAAAGTCACAGATAAACAGGACCCTCTCGGTCTCATGCTCTCACCTGGTTCACGGCATCAGGCCAGTTCTGCGTCTCCAGACAGAAGGAGCTGTGCTTCCCGTACTTCACCCCCCCCTTTCCTGTCAGACCATCCAGGAAGTTGGCAGTGTAGAACTGGACTCCTGGTTGGCTTGTAGAAACCTCCAGGACCCGCCCACTAGCAGGGTGACACACTCTGAGAAGAGGAAAGAAGTATTCCTTTATTAAAGACAAAGGTGTGTGTGTGTAGTGTGTGTCAGTGTGTATCATACCTGGCAGCATGTCTCTCTGTCCAGCTGTCTCCAGGGAACGACAGGCAGAAGTTATGGTCAAACCCAGGACCTGGAACTTCCTTTAGGCGAGGGCCAATCAGAACAGGCGTTGTAAGGTCAAAGGGTGTGCCTTTCACCCGGCGGATCTCTCCTGCAGAGAAAGGACATATGGTTTGCGAGTGTGTATCGCTGGAGAAAAGCCGACAGGACCCTTCTGTTCTCTGAAGGGAAGAACTCTCACAGGGTTCATTGGTTATTCACACGCCCTGCTGCTGCAGCGGGAGCTTCAGGGTATTAGGATCCCTTTGAGAGCTCTGCTGGGTACTGGTCCTGACGGTCCTGACTGACAGGTACCTTCCCTGCCACACAGAGCTTCAGTGGGGAGGCAACCTCATTGATTTGCAAAATAAGACACTGAATGACATCAGGCCAGCATTATTAGATTGACTGCTTTAGAGAAGTTCCCTTTTTGGGTGAGAGAAAGGAAACTCTCTCATCCTCAAACCATCCTCCCGCTTATCAGACAGAGAGCGCAGAGAAGTAGGCAGGCCACTACTTTACCTCTGCATTGCACACAATTGCTTTCATATCTTTAAATCCTGTTCTTATTCAGCCCTGGAGGTGGATCTCCATTCTTACACAGATTCTGTGACAAAGATAAACAGTCATTAGCTCCTCGGTCTCCAAGGGAAACCAGAACTAATTGCAGGGTAATGAGAATGTTTGTCTGACAGAGCATGAAGGAACACCATCCCACACAAAAGAACAAGTGATTCCACAGTACAGCACCAACAGTGGCACAAACACCGTAATTAGTTTGTACAGAGCAGGGTATAAGGGCTGGGTTAAGGAGGATGAGAGCTGGTTGTTGGATGGAGAAAAGTAAATATGGAGTGGAAGCAGTTAGTGTTCGGTGGAGAAGGGGAAACTGATAGATGTGGCTGCAGTTGTTGGAACACAGCAAAGCACGGCCAGCCCCACGCACCGCCTCAGGAGTAAGGAAGTGACCCGTCGAGTTTACTGTTCACGCATTGGCCGCTGCTCTTCAGAAACAAAAAGACCTGAACGATCCATGTGCTGGATACTTCAAAAAACTAGCATTGAGGGAACCACTATATACACATGATGCAAGAGTTTACTTTAGACTCTAATAAACACTGAGAAACTGCCCACAGTCCAGCCACCAAGCACACGTCCAATACAATGGGAGGATGAAACCCTCTTTATTAGTCACATACATGCACACAGTGAAATTGGTCCTCTGCATTTAACCCATCCTAGTACTAGGAGCAGTGGGCAGCTATTGTGCAGCGCCCGGGGGGCAATGGGGAGGGGGGATTGGAGGTGTCCGGTGCCTTGCTCAAGGACACCACAGCAGGGCCTAGGAGGTGAACTGGGACC
This sequence comes from Eleginops maclovinus, assembly GCF_036324505.1. Lineage (NCBI taxonomy): Eukaryota > Metazoa > Chordata > Actinopteri > Perciformes > Eleginopidae > Eleginops > Eleginops maclovinus. The sequence goes on from NC_086370.1 coordinate 754,843, forward strand.
TCTCCAGCCAGCAGTCCACTTTCCATATTTCAAGTCTGTTCGGGGACTTGAACCGGCGACCCTACGATTCCCAGTCCAAGCCCCTACTGACTGAGCCACTGCTGGACTTTAAAAAAATAAAAAAAGACCATGTGTCCAAGTGTCTTCATCTACATCAACACAGTCTGTACAAAATGTATCATTTATTTGATATAACATCTTGGTCTACTGTAAAGCTCAGATCTATCACTATCAGCCAGTTTTATTGGCTAGTTGCACCTCGCTGTAGTAGTTTGTGAGGAGGAGTCATGTTGTTCTAAAACTTTATTTAACTCTGGCAAAATATGAACGAATTGTGGAAGTTAAGATCATTGTAGATAAAGTATTATACGTACCTTTAAAAGGTGCTGCTGTGTAGTTATTACATAAATCACACTTCATCTCAATAAATCCCTTAGTCATCGCTGAGTTCATTCAGTGTGAAGTCTTTTACCAGTAGGAATCGATGAGTCATCCACAGGAAGGTAGGACTGAGCCCTGATGGACACCTGGTGGTCGTAGATATCTGCTGCAGCCTAAGCACGCACACACCGCACACCGCACACCACACACACACACACACACACACACACACACACACACACACACACACACACACACACACACACACACACACACACACACACACACACTAATCACCAGCGATACCCAATAGTAAAAGGATTTGGGTCACATGGTTACTGTTGGTCGTCAGCCATCAACCGGGTTAGTTGTGGTTAGTTAGTGAGGGAACTGAAAACGTCTTCACTCAGCCACCCTGGGAGACACAGCGTGAGCAGGGGGGGTGAACTTTGAGGGTTGTGGGCAGCGACAGTGCGCCCCTTAGTGGCCGAATGTTATTAATTGAACCTTTAAAGTGTTTTGATTGTGAATTGTTCAAATGATAAGGGATTGTTTGAAATCAATATTCAGGGTTTAACATTTGACCTGTGAGCTTTCTTCATATAATCTACCAATTTATTCTGGATAGAGGCCCTGTGGACCCTCTGCGGGTCAGCAGGATTCAGTAGAATTACAGATGTCAGTATGTGGCATCTGTAATTCAGCTTTATCGCTCCGTCATGGTCAAGTCTATCTAGGGTGCATTAATACTTTTTTGAATTTGTAGATAATGACAGTGCTATTGAGTATTGTCTGATGCATAGAGGTAGACACATGTGTGCCCGAGAGAACTTCTGACAAACAGGTCAGAAAACAAAGTCTCAGATGCATGACGGACGTTGAGTCCAGATTTATGGGGAAAAGGAGATAAAAGCTGTGTCTCCCCCTCTCATTACGGGCAGCCTAAGATCACTGGCTAATAATGGATGAGCTAATGCAGTTAGCCAGGAGTCGGAGTATCTGGAGTGTAGCTTCATGTGCTTTACAGAAACATGGCTGCAGCATATATATATCTGATGCAACCTCTCCATCCATGGCTTCAGAATGGTTCGAGATGACAAGGATTGCATAGGCAGCTTCATCATGTCTTCATCATGAGCCTGAGTCTTCATCATGAGCTCGAGTCCCTGTGGCTACAAGGATTTTTATTGCAGATATTTACTTCAATTTATGTTTATATAAATATTGAATTTGTTTTATTCTAATATGGGGCCAGTGTCACAAACCCTAATTCCTGCCTGGGATTGATAAAGTATTTGATTGGTGGATTGATGACCCATACATTGGTTTGGGTTTGAACTCAGTGCTGATCCTCTTTTGCAGGATCGATGAAGTTATAAAAACATAGAATGTTATAATATATTAAGAATAGTTTGGATAGAGGATTCCTTAAGTCTAGCTCACTTCTCTTTGTTAGTCAAATGTAGCTGTAGTTGTGTGTTTGGGTTGTCTACATATGATCTGGTGTGTTGTTTCTCCTCCGGTTTCTCTCTCTCAGGAGACCTGGATCTGAACCACCTGCTGACTCATCTCTCCCAGCCTCCCTCCTTTACTGTTGCCTTCCTCTAGCTTCCCTTTCCTCAGTCTAAAAGATGATTGGTGATGTATGAGGGATGGCATACAGCTGATACTGGGTCTCACCTGTCCCGCCAGGTTGAAGTAGGAGTGGTTGGTGAGGTTGATGGGTGTGGTCTTGGTAGAGCGGGCTTGGTATTCAGCGGTTAGAGTTTCCCCCTGAACATACAACACACATGTTACTCAGCTGGCCTCTGCAAAACACGGCTAACATTTAAAACCGATTTCATGTCTGGGTTAAAACATCTTTTTAAATATAGAGTCTGACAAAGGAGATGGTTTCTGCCATGTTTAAGATAAATGTATTGAAGAAATTAAAGACCTCCTCCTCATTTTATAACAAATACTGGTAACACTCCATAATAAGGGTCCATAATAAATAGCATACTAGTCATTACTTAACCCTTTAATTAACATTTGCAAATTGTTACTAAAATATCTATTTGCCATTACTTACTGTTTTTGTCATCATTAATTAAATATTAGTTATCTGCATAAAATCTGTATGTTAATGTTTTAACAAATAGAAAACAATCTATTAACTAATATTGTATTTTATATTTGTTAATAGTTAACTAAATGTATTTTGGCACTAATTAACAGTTATTTCTTACATTATTAAAATGTTAAATGTGTATATTCAAACTATATGTTAATATAAAAGTTATTGACATATTATTATTTAACTAATTGTTATTAAACTGTTTCTGCCTATCCCAATATGAACCACTCCTCATAGGACCCTTATAATAAAGTTGGTTAAGTAAGGGATAACGGCCGCCGAGAACAGCATTTCGTTCCAGAGGGAGATAAGCTTAATTAGAGTAATATATAGCTATCAGCGTGGGGCCCCTTATAATAAAGTTGGTTAAGGGTTATTAATATATTAGTAATATATAACTATCAGTATTGGGGACCCTTATAATAAAGTTGGTTAAGTAGCCACTTAATTAGTTTTAAATTTGTTTTAGTTGATCGGCGACCCTCAATAAGCATTCTAAATGTTCTAGCTAAGCCTGTCATTGTGTATGCTACAGTAGGCTTGACTGAGAGCGCTATTAGCGCCAATTCTTCCTCGGGGTTATAGGTTAGCGAGACCTAGATTTTTTTTTATCAATACATATTTATTACACAGTCGGAGTACATATGTGGTTATTTTTGACCAGGCATTATGTAATTCTTAAAACTTTTATAAACAACCAAATAAATATGCATAAATATATATAGAGTCTATATATATTATTTTTTTTCAAATGCGCCAATCACAGTTTGGTCTGCATAGGCTACATCTGACTACTCCTGTTGGAAGTCACAGTCAGTCAGTCACTCACTTCACAGAGCTCAAGTTAGTAACAAGCACAAGACAAGACACTTGGCTGAAGTTCACATTGATGCTCTCTTGATTGCGCAAGCCAGGCTGGAAAGTTTATTTGAAAGTGTAGGTAAATATGTCGGCAGGCACCAGATCTGGGAAAGGCTTAAGAAAGAACACAACAGCATTGAAGAACAAAATGCTCCCCTCCGCCTCCGCTGTCATCAACCATCTGTCGTCTGTCATCAACCTTGAAAGCGGTGGTGATGACTCCACAGACATCCCCAACGTCTCTAAATCTTCTAAGGACGGTAAGTTCGAATACCATGACTTATCAGTTCATAAAAAATAAGCTAACTGGTTAGCATTAACACTGGCAACCTGCTTAAAATGTCGACAGGCAACAGATCAGGGAAAGTTCCTAGAAAGAACCAAACAGCAGCGAAGAAGGACAAAACGGTACCAGCCACCTCCACTCAAACATTTGACATCAACCTTGACAGTGGGGATGACTCTACAGATACCCCCCATGTCTCTAATCCGAAGAAAGGTAAATTCGAGCACGGATATGACCTAGCATTACGTTCATGAAAATAGGCTATGCTAACTGGTTATGGTTAGCACTAACACTAGCAACCTACCAATGTCATTTTATGTTAAGTGTAATAACATATGTCCTTAAAAGTTAAAACAAGACTTTTACACATCCTTGTTGATTTTCAAATATCATTTTCTAAAATGGCTTAGTTAACTGTGGATGTTAGCTAAGTCTACCAGTCCTGAAATTTGTTAGCTAACGTTACCAAAGTCATGTAGCATTGCTGATTTGCCAGGTGATGTTTATCTTCACAGTCCTACTTTCAAAAGCAGTTGCAAAGGGGAGAAACAACTTATTTTTTTTATTTATGCTTAATTGAAATTAAAATGAGTGAAACAGAACAACGTGTGTGCGTTCAAATTCGCTAATGCAGGCGAATGTAACAGTTTTTATTTACTTGGAGGTTTTTGACTAACATTAGCAATGAAGGCGAACGGTCAGGGGAGGCACTGTAGCAGCTGGTTCTGTCGTCGGACTGCAAGAGAATATGTGCGCGCAAATGTGACTTGAAGGTGCAATTACAGTGGACGACCACAATTTAAGAGTATTTTTTTGGTTCGCCATTGCTGTTTACAGTTTAAAACGAACATTTAATGCATCCCAATAGGCTACATATCAATGCAAGTCACATCTTCAGGATCTTTTAGAAAAGGCATGTTTTGGTTGTTTAGCATGTTCTCTTGTATTAAGGGTATAAGGGGGAAATGCTAATTTGGTTATCTCATCTGTCCACATAGGGCCTATGTGAAAGATTTGTAAATCCCAAATGAACCAAGAGTACAATACTTAAAGGTGCTGTCGGCAGCATTTTTTTTATTCATATTAGCTAGAATTGTCATGGGATTCTGGAAGTAGAATATTAAATAGGCTGTTTAGGAAAAATCCCGAATTCTCTACCTCCCTCTACAAGCCTGTAATCGTGCTTGCAAAAATCGAGCACTCCCGGCTGTTTTAAACCAATCACGTTAGGGGGAAGGAATCGCTACCTGTCAATCACAGCTTGTGCACAAGCTGCTACGCTCGTCTCCAGAGGGGGAGGGGTTTAGGGGGCAGTTGAGTTTGGAGCTTGGTAGAGGTTGGGGGAGGGACCTGAAAGTTGTATCAGTTCGAATTTTCTGACTTTAGCCTCGGAATTTTGAAGACCTGCCGACAGCAGCTTTAAGTTAAACTACATATTTTCTGAAAGTGTATGATCTCTAGATGTGATCTCTAGACGTGTCACAACTTCCTCCATCCATCATAGATTGTGCATAGTTTTCTACTGTATTTCAGTTGTATTAAATGGCTTTAAAACGCAATGATTTTTATGGGACACACATCCGTGGGGTGAAACAGGTAGTCTATCCCAAAATGTTCAATTTTAACATTCAAATTCACATTTGGCATGGCCAAGGATTTGGTTTCATTGAGAGGTGGGCAGGGGGTGTAATCTGGCCCTAGGCCCATTAAAGCCTGGGCCTATGCAAATAACCTGGTCTTGTCATAGTGTATAAAAATGTGTTTTAGTTTTCTGCATGAATTACATTACAGTTTAGTGGCTACTTTCCAACTGAGTTACTACTTACATTTCCAAAATACTCTAAGCTATTCATGAGAATAGCAATATTTTGCTCCAAACAGTATCTTTCATGCAAAAAACTTTCAAAATCTCTGAAATGATGGCTTGATAGACAATGGCCGCATTTCCCAGATTTGTTAAGACGCTCTTAGCGCTAAGACCGTCTTAAGGAGCGCTCTCAACGAATCACAGCTCTCGTAGAGCGCTCCTAAGACGCTCTTAGCGTTAAGAGCTTCTTAACGAATCTGGGAGGTTACATGGCGCTATTCCGACATGCCGCTATTCCGACGTTGATCTCTATTGTCGTAATACCGGCACCTTTTTCACCGTCCGCCGCTATTCCGACATGTCGCTATTCCGACATTGATGCAATATGCTTTTGTTGCATTGCCTTCATTTTTTTAATATATATAGGCTATATATATATACCATTTCTGTTCTTCATATCCCTTCATATCTGTTAAATCTAAAAAGGAGCTGTCCATGCGTGTGGTTCTGAAATCAGCGACGTAAGACACTTTCCCACGTTACTGCTTTGAAGGGATACACTTTGTAGCCTACATGCCGAGTCACCCAACAGAATTATCTCGCAATAATGTTATCAAAACATGCAGCGACATGTTGGAGCACACGACCCTTGTCTTTTTGTTTTGTTTGTTTTTTTAGTTCCAGAGCGAAGTGTAGGCTGGTGCGCTAAGCGCTGGGGGTGGGGCACAGGCGCACATGAACCTGTTTGCAATTGGCAGGTGCACCTGTGGTGGTCGGCGGCGGATGAGCAAGGTGTGTTTTTAAATGGTGTTTAGCTCATTGTTCGAGAGAGTAGGGTCAGAGCAGGGCTGCTGAGTCTGCCACAAGCTGTCGTGCCGGGACGTGGGCTGTACGTATATCCATTGCGTGCGGACGGTCGCTTTGGGAACTGTGGGTAAGTTGCATTTGGGTATTGCGCGTGTTAGTGTTGAATTAAGACGCACATAGCACTACTACGCTGCTGGCTGCATGGGCACTGTGTTTTATTTTATTTTTCTTCTGAATTGTATTTTAATATGAAATTGTAAAAATAAAACTACCATAACCTTTACTCCTTGGGTCTGTCTTTCCTGAATAGTGTCACTAAGTGTCCAGTAGAACCTGTATGGTCTAAATTTCACCTCTTACAGAAGAGCTGTTGTCGAGTCCAAAAGGTTGGTTGTTTCGGGGCAAAAAAAAAAAAAAAAAACTGTGAGGAATTCCAAAAGGCAAGTCTTACAAACCCAGACACAAATTTACAATAGGCCTATTAATCTGAAGTAGTACCGCCTCTTCCCCGTTTTGCACAGGCCTCTTACATTCAATCCATCATTTAAATGGCTTGTTCGTCCACCGCCGGTTCCACGGAGAGAACCCGACTCTCAGCGGCACTTCAGGACTGAAGGCAGGTGCAGTGGATTTATTTCAACACTCAGGTTTTAAATAAACAGACTTAAATCCTGAGACTTTCTCATACAAAAAGCACCAACTTCATGTCGCATTTACAGTCTTGACGGGCGCGTGTGATCATTTCAGAGCTTTGTAAGTTGAATGGATGACTTTCTGCCACAGTCTGACGTGCTGGGACAATTAAATTATTTATTATTTATCATTATTAAATTAGGTGTAATAAGTAGGCCTAACCTAAAAGTCTAGTTCTGTGTGCATTAAACCAGCGCTGTAGCCTGTCGGAAACATTGTTACCAGCTTGCGTTGGCAGTTTGCCAGCGGGATATCGGAGCAGCGCAGGAGGAAAAAAACAAGACAAATAGGCTATTTGGTGTTCTTATTTTCTCATACATTTTTAAGTGGTTGACATAGTCCACATTAAATAGGCTTCCACATTAAATAGGCTACACTAATAGACAGTTGGGGCCTAAATGGCACCCAGCTCACATACCATCGTGAAAATCCGCTCAAATTATATTTAAAAAATAAATTGCTGCGTGTAAGCTACCTCCAGCGCAGTTGCCGTTGGGAGCCTTGTTGGTGTGGAGACTCTATTTTCATGCATATTCTCTGCTGCAATTAAAAATAGTTCATGCTCTTCCATCAGTGTGAATTAGTCATCATGAAGCAATGATCATGAAGCAATGATGCGCTAGGGATGAAGGTGTCGGAATAGCGTTATGTCGGAATAGCGGCATGTCGTTACAGTGGTATGTCGTAATAGCGGTATGTCGGAATAGCGCTTGCCCCCCATCTGGGAAACCCGGCCAATGTTGGTGGTATTTGTTACCGGATTTGCTATATAATATAAACAGTCAATTGCTGTGTGTTAGCTGTAAAACCATGCTGAAATGACCTTTTCTTTTTAGACAGGTCACCAACGGTGAAGAATCTCCTCCAAAAGGCCAAGATGAGAGAACGGTCTCAAAATAAGAAACTCCAGAAAGTGATAAAGGAGAGAGATGCTCTTCGCAAACAACTGGCATGTAAGGTTCATCAAGCCTACATTTTCAGTGTATGACACAAAAATGTATACAGTCAGTCAAACGTGGTATTCCAAGTAGGAGGTTAAGTGGTACACCTGGGGGGTATTCCTTGTACGTGGTTTAGTGTTTAACCGGATAAAGTTAACTCAGAGTAAGTGGTAAACCTCCTAACAGAAAAACCTGATGGCTGTGTTTTTCTAGGAGAATAAAGCTATAGGGCACTTCTATTAGAAGGTTTACCACTTACTCTGAGTTAACTTTATCAGGTTAAACACTAAACCACGTACGAGGAATACCCCCCTGGTTAGTTAAGTTAGAGGAAGTGGTAAACCTCCTTATAGTAACCTGCTTGCTTTCTGTAGTTAAGAGAATGGAGACCATCATATTTACCACTACCTCTATGTTAGGATTGTGTTCTGTCTTTGCTTTATGTTTTGTTGTTCCCTCCATGTTCTCCTTGTGTTTGTCTTTGTACTTGTGCTTCCTGTGTTTGTGTTTTGACATGTTTCCTAGTGTTTGTTTATTTTTTCCATGTGTTCCTTTGTTTTCATTCTGAGCTCCGCCCCCACCTGTCATCTGTCACTTCCTGGTTTTCTCCTTCACCCAACACACCTGCCTCGTTAGTCACCCTGTTCGTTTCCCTGATTACTTTCTCCTGTGTCTTGTTAATTCCCCTTGTTTAGTCCACCTGTGTCTTGTTGTCTGTCTCCCTGTGTTACTATTTAAGTTCAGTCTGTCCTTTGTTCCCTGTCGTGTCGTCATGTTGTTTCAGTGGTTTTTCCCCAGTAGTCTTGTCAGCGTGTCTTGTTAGGGTGCCTTTGGATTGGTGAGATTCTGTTTTCGGTTCCTTTCTCTGCCTTTCTTCTGTGTTTTGTTTCGGCTGTTTATCTTCTGTGCGTTAACCCTTTTGGATTCTTTGTTTAAACGTTTTTGAAAATAAGTCTTAAGTTTTTTCCCGGTATCTGGTCTGCAATTGGGTCCTTACCTGCCGAACCCTGACACTCTAGCTTCATTTACCTGGTTTGACACTTAACCACCTAATAGTAACACATCCCAGGTCTATGGTTATCTATGTTTTGACTTTCCACAAAATATTACCTTTGTTGGAACAAAAAGGAAGAATGGTATTCTGTGTAAGGCGTCAGCAACATCAGTTTAATCTTTTTGTTATTGTTGTTTTGCAATGTGTAGACCTGTCTAAAGCTGCCAAAGAAGACTCTTCAGAGGAAGACACAGCCTCCTGCTCATCCAACAGTTCTTCAATGAGCCAGTCCTCCTCCTGCTCTTCCTCCTCCTCCTCCTCAGATGATGATGATGATGATAAGATGAGACGAAAGGGCAAGGGCAAGGCCAAACTCAGACTTACGAAGAACAAAAAGAAGATGAAGAAGCACCACAAAGCCGATGTCCGCAAAAGAGGTAAAGATCTAGTAAAATGTTGAATCCATCCTTTATGAAGCAAATTAAATGTTTAAAGGGATACGCCACCATTTGGGGAAATACACAAATTTCTCACCTCCCCTTATCTTGAACAAGAGATCTAGCTTTCTCCAGGTCATTCAGCCTTTCTCTGAGTTTGACCTGAGAGGTTAAAGCGAAACGAGAAGCACACATGTCCGTTAAGTTCTGTGTTCTGTTTTCAGAAGGGTGAGGGTGGGAAATCCTAGAGTTGAGCCCTCACACGCTGATACAGAAGTTCATTGAAAAGTGACATTATGTGACACTCCCACTTATGCAGACTGGAACTATTCACGTTTGCTCCCATTATAATGTATTATGTTGCTCTACCTTGGTCTGTAACTTTGGTCTGACTAGCTGTAGCCTAGCATAGATCATCTAATCTGATTCAATGTTCTAAAACTGATAGGTCCGGTTCTTGATCATGATTGGCTGAATTGCGTTCGATGCCGGTGTAAAACCCATCACAAACATACACCTTGACCGCTTTTGGTTCAATAGTAATGTGCTAACACAAAGTGAGTTTAGCTGCGCTTTGATGTTGCATGGCAGCCATTCTGATACAGGAAATATATTTCTTGGCGGAAGAATGATTAGATATGAATACATCGTTACATTTTTCGTTGCTGTGCCATTTCATGAAATCTTGCCGAATAGACGTAGTTACAGTTTTAGAAAAGCAATAAACCACTCGAGTCCGTCGTTTGCACTGATTTCAGAACAGATAAGGGGGGTTTTAGGCACTCCGCTTGCGCGTTGTAAAATCAGTGCAAACGACGGCTTTCGGGGCTTATTGCTTAAATCTATGCTTGGCTGGAGCCAAAAATGCTACCGTCAGACTCAGAATGGCTGGATGAACAGGAGAAGGATAAATCTCAATTACTTAACTCGAGGGAAAGTGGAAAATTGGTGTAATTCCCCAAATGGTGACGTATCCCTTTAATTCTACCCTAACATAAAGTGGACAAACTATTTAAAGGAGCTAGGTGGAATTCTGTATTGTCTTGTATGCTGCCACATAATAATACAATAAGCATTTCAACTCTGTTGTGAACACACATTTTTATGTACCGTCCATAATGTAGGTTTTCTTTATGATTTGCTCCTTGCAGCCCGTGGCCCTTTTGAAGTCATTCGAAGATATAAGAAGGTCCTAAAGGCTTACAACCGAGGTTTGAAACTGTCAGCTGCTTGCGCATATGCCGGGGTGAATGAACTGACAGTCAGGTCAACGGCGAGCATTGCCGAGCTTGCAACAGCGTCCCCGGCCGAATTCACGAAGCTCCTTGAGCAAGCCAAACAAGCAAAGCTCAAAGATGTGGCAGTTGTTTGCGAAAATTACATAAAAGGTGATGTCCAGATTCAAACCAAAGTAGGAGACTTAAAAAGTCAATGCCAATTAATTCCATATGGAAAGAGAGCATAATTGTTTTTTTTTTACCCCAGTTTGTGGGTTTTTTTTGTGTGTGGTGTGGTACTGTTATACAGAATGTAGATGGCCTGTGTCATTCATTCTGTTTAAGTGGTCGGTGTTCCAGTTTTCCACTTTATAAATAAAGTGTTTTCATCCCCCTTCCCAACTGTGTGTGCTGTGATCAATCATTTCCAGTGTGAGAGACCCAGTGTAAAATATTTGTTGTCTTTAAATATTTGTAAATAATTAATAATTACTGTTCCAACTTTATTATAAGGGTCCCCCATACTGATAGTTATATATTGCTAATATATTAATTAAGCTTAACCAACTTTATTATAAGGGTCCCCAATACTAATAGTTATATATTACTAATATATTAATTAAGCTTAACCAACTTTATTATAAGGGTCCCCAATACTGATAGTTATATATTGCTAATATATTAATTAAGCTTAACCAACTTTATTATAAGGGTCCCCAATACTAATAGTTATATATTACTAATATATTAATAACCTTAACCAACTTTATTATAAGGGTCCCCAATACTGATAGTTATATATTACTAATATATTAATAACCCTTAACCAACTTTATTATAAGGGTCCCCAATACTGATAGTTATATATTACTAATATATTAATAACCCTTAACCAACTTTATTATAAGGGTCCCCAATACTGATAGTTATATATTACTAATATATTAATAACCCTTAACCAACTTTATTATAAGGGGCCCCACGCTGATAGCTATATATTACTGATATATTAATTAAGCTTAACCAACTTTATTATAAGGGTCTTATAAGGAGTGGTTCATATTGGGATAGGCAGAAACAGTTTAATAACAGTTAGTTAAATAATAATATGTCAATAACTTTTATATTAACATATAGTTTGTATATAAACATTTAACATTTTAATAATGTAAGAAATAACTGTTAATTAGTGCCAAAAAGACATTTAGTTCACTATTAATACAATATTAGTTAATAGATTGTTTTCTATTTGTTAAAACATTAACAGACAGATTGTATGCAAATAACTAATATTTAATGAATGATGAAAAAAATGTTAAGTAATGGCAAATAGATACTGTAGTAACAATTTTTAAATGTTAATAAAGGGTTAAGTAATGACTAGTATGCTATTTATTATGGACCCTTATTATGGAGTGTTACCCAAATACTATCATTCCTCAACATCCTGTTAATCTAAAGTTGTTTGCACACTGGGTTGAAAAGTAGAGAAGTGTTGGGCATGGTCTGTGTGTGTGGGGGGGGGGGGGGGGGGGAACAGATGTGCTCACCTGCAGTGTGTAAGAGACAGTGACCTGTACCTCTCCAGGATAACCCTGGTCTCCATCTGGACTGGTCAGACTCAGCTGTACTCCGCCTTCCATTGCTGTAGCAAGCCAGATCGCCTGAAGAGATACAGACACACACAGCGTTATGAAGTGAAGTTATTATTATTACACAAGCATCTTACATACACTCAATACCGCAGACATGCCTACAGGAACCATTTGGGGTTCAGTGTCCTGCCCAAACACACTTGGGTATGTTGACTGCAGTGACTGGGATCAAGTAAGTAGTGTGTAAGTAGTGTTGAACGTAAGCAAGATGGCGCCGAGGATGGCTGCCGTGTCTCGAGCTCCTCACCAACTCCACATCTTAGTGTTTTTATTGTTTTACTTTGTTGGTTGTTTTTAACTTTTTTTGCAACATGCAAACCGCCCAAGCGAGCCCTATCATCCAATATGATAGAGAACAACTTTTACACATCAGGTCGCTGGTGGACAGCAATAATCCACCACGACCTGCAAACAATGGAGAGTCTCCGTGTTTACCTGCTGGAGCTCTACCTGTGGAGCGCAGGAGGAAGAGACCACGAGGTTCCCGGGCCGGGGTCCTGGTCAGGCTGAGGAAACGTGAAAACAGGCCTCCTCTACCGAGTTTACTTCTGGCAAATGTCCAATCCCTGGATAATAAGCTGGACGAACTCCGTAGCAGGGTGGCATTTCAACGGGACGTTAAGACCTGTAATGTTTGGTCACGGAGACTTGGCTCGACCCCACGATACCGGATGCCGCCATTGCTCCACACGGATTCTCCATTCATCGCCAGGACCGGACAATAAACTCAGGGAAGAGCAAGGGAGGAGGTGTGTGCTTCATGATTAACAACAAGTGGTGCTCAGATGTGGAGATCATTTCTTCGGACTGTTCTCCCAGCCTAGAGCACATCATGATCGGATGCCGGCCTTTTTATCTGCCGAGGGAGTTCACATCGGTTGTTCTAACAGCAGTGTGTGTTCCGCCGCACGCTGACAACAACACAGCGCTGGAGGAGCTGTATGGGATTATCGACAGGACAGAGACTTCTCGACCAGAGGCCGCATTTATTGTGGCCGGGGATTTTAACAGAGCCAACATGAAGAAAGTCCTGCTGAAATACTATCAGCACGTCAGCTGCCCCACGCGCGGTGGAAATACACTGGACCATGTTTACACTCCTTTCCGGTATGGATACGAAGCCCTCCCCCGCCCCCCCCTTCGGCAAGTCAGACCACATATCTCTTCTTCTGCTCCCCGTTTACCGGCAGAGACTGAAGAGGGACCGACCTGTGACGAGGACAGTGCAGCGTTGGTCGGAGCAGTCTGACTCTGCTCTCCGCCACTGCTTTGGCATCACGGAGTGGTGTGTGTTTGAGGAGGACGATATAAACACACACACTGACGCGGTCATTTGCTACATCGGCAAATGCATCGATGACGTCGTGCCGCGGATTACTGTACGGACATTCCCAAATGAGAAGCCCTGGATAAACGGCGAGGTCCGAGCTAAACTTAAAGCACGGGCCATCGCGCACAGCGGCGGTGATTTGGATGAGTACAGGTATTCCAGGTATGCACTCCGGAGAGCTATTAGCAGTGCGAAAACACAATACAGGGACAAGGTGGAGTCGAACTACAAGGGCTCCAACGCCAGAAACATGTGGTCTGGACTAAAAACAATAACAGACTACAAAAGGACAACGAGTGGTGCTGAGGAAGTGTCTGCATCTCTCCCAGATGAACTGAACACATTTTATGCACGCTTTGAGAGGCCCCCGGCTGTGGAGGCACAGAAGGCCCAGGATCCCTGCTCACTGGTTTTAACCAGTGCAGATGTGTGTAGATCTCTGAAAAGGATCAACACACACAGGGCTCCTGGACCTGATGGCATCCCTGGCCGTGCTCTCAAGGTGTGTGCAGTTCAGCTAGCAGATGTGTTCCACCTGGACCAGAGGAACACTTATGTGAGAATGCTGTTCATTGACTACAGTTCAGCATTCAACACCATTGTGCCCTCCAAGCTCATCATTAAGCTCAGGGACCTTGGGCTCAACAGCGCCCTCTGTGACTGGATCCTGAGCTTCCTGACGGGCAGATCCCAGGCAGTGCGGATGGGGAACATCACATCTTCCACCTTGACCCTCAACACCGGAGCCCCTCAGGGTTGTGTGCTCAGCCCTCTCCTCTACTCCCTGTTCACGCACGACTGCGTGGCCACACACAGCTCCAACACCATCATCAAGTTTGCTGACGACACGACCGTCATCGGCCTGATCACAGATGGGGATGAGACGGCGTACAGAGAGGAGGTCAGAGCCCTGACATCTTGGTGCCAGGACAACAACCTCCATCTCAACGTCAGCAAAACAAAGGAGCTGATTGTGGACTACAGGAAGAGGCAGAGAGAGGCACACACACCCATCACCATCGACCGGACTCCTGTGGAGAGAGTCAGCAGCTTCAGGTTCCTCGGGGTAAACATCAGTGAGGACCTGACATGGACACATCACACCAGGGTCATATCCAAGACGGCTCGACAGCGGCTCTTCTTCCTCCGCAGGCTGCGGAAGTTCAACATGGACTCCAGGATACTCTGCAACTTCTACAGGTGCACCATCGAGAGTATCCTGACTGGCTGCATCACCGCCTGGTATGGCAGTTGCACCGCCCTCAACCGTAAGACTCTACAGAGGGTGGTGAAAACTGCTCAGCACATCACCAGGATGGAGCTGCCATCCATGGAGGACCTCTACACCCAGCGGTGTAGGAAGAAGGCCGGTAGGATATTAAAGGACCCCCATCACCCCAGCAACAATCTGTTCTGTCTGCTGCCGTCTGGCAGACGGTACCGCAGCATCCGGACCAAGACCACCAGACTCAGAGACAGTTTTATACCACAGGCTATAAGACTGCTGAACTCCTGAGCTCTGTGAATGTGTACTCACATCTGTTTATAGTACACACACACATATATATATATATATATTATACACATCTGCCATACACATCTGTTTATAGTACACATATCTATATATTATACATATCTGCCATATACATCTGCTATACATAATATATGCATCTGTCCATACCTCCTCATTCCACAGTGTAAAGTGTTTAAATACTCTCAATGTATTCCACATATGTATATATTTCACATCCTCAAATCTTTATTGTTGTTATTCTAAATATTCTTCTCTCTTTTTCACTATTTTATTTATCTTATTTGCACCATGTATGTTGAGTTGTTGGAGGAGCATGGGACATAAGATTTTCATTGCCAACATATACGTTGTATATGCTGTGCATATGACCAATAAAACCTTGAAACCTTCTCAGTAATAACATGTGGTATTACAGTACAGCTAAAACAGATGATCAAGAAGCTCCCTGTCTACACAGATGCTCATTCCCTTCCTGTCTTACCTTATTGAAGCCCCGCAGCCCTCCATGCAGTGCATTTGATCCGTTATTGATATCTAGGCTGTACTCCTTCCCATCCACCACAAAACGCCCCTGTGCGATCCGGTTGGCCACGCGGCCCACTGTAGCTCCCAGGTAGCGCTGATCCGACACATAACCTGAGACACAACACAGATTTTGCTTCAACCTCACCACAGACATGCTGACACTCACCTGCCTGACTCCCTCTGAGCTCCACCTAGAAACATCACCCACTGCTTCTGTCACATGCACGTTCAGATAACATAAAATACAATGTACACAGTCTGCCAGTGTGTAGTGTGGAGTATTTGTGTATCTGCATATGTGTATACCTAAGATATCCAATCAATGTGTTTAAATTCATTGTTTTTAGACTACAAAATGATTGACCAGAAATGCACTACCCCCCACCATAAGCTAAACCGTATCAATGTAATTTGAATTTGATCATCAAAACAAATTATAGGCAAAAAATAAATACACTGTAGAAACAACCTCAGCCTGAAGCCTCTGCCTCGTTCTGAAACTGTGATCTCACTTATAGCCCCAATATTGATATTTCATATTCCAAAAGCTACATCTCCACACTGCAGGTCATTTCTTAATTCGTGGGGTGGACTAGTGACCTGCCTGAGAGAGCCTGACCTGAACAGGTTTCTCCTCACCTTCCAGGTGATCAAAGCCGAGCACCACGTCCTCCATTTGGCCCTCCCTCCCTTTGCTGCACACAGACCTGATGCTGGCCCCCAGGCTGAGGACCTCCACACGCACCTGGGCCGACTGCAGCACCCACAGGTCTATGGGGCCCAGGCCCCCCGGCTCCCCCCACTGCTGCACACTCACCTCAGTCATGATGGGCTTCACACACACACACACACACACACACACACACACACACACACACACACACACACACACACACAGTCTGTAATTGTTATGGTAGGTTTATTTGAACAGTGAGAGACAGAATATAAAAAAGAAATCCAGAAATGTAGATTAAGAAAAGATATAAAGTGATTTGTGTTTAATTGGGGGAAATAAGTATTTGATCCTCTTGCAACCAACAAGACTTCTGGCTCCCACGGACCGGTTAAATAAGTCCTCTCACTTTAAGAAAGTACTCCTGATGTCAACTCTTTACCTGGATAAAAGACACCTGTCCACAGTCAATAAATCAGATTACAACCTCTCCACCGAGGGCCAGACCAGAGACAGGTCTGTGATCATGGTGGAACAAGATTGTAGACCGGCACAAGACTGGAATAGAAGACAAGACCACCAGCAAGCAGCTTGGTGAGAAGGAGACAACTGGTTTGATGATTATAAAATGGAAGAAGCACACAATGACCATCAATCGCCATCAATCTGGGGCTCCAACATCTAAGATCTGGCCTCTTGGGGCATCAGTGAACATGAGAAAGGTGAGGGGTCAGCCAAGAACTACACAGGAGGGACTCTTTAAGGATCTGAAGGCAGCTGGGACCACAGTCACCAAGAAAACTGTTGGTAACACACTGCGCCGTAATGGATTACAATCCTGCAGCGCCGCAAGGGCCCCCTGTTCAAGAAGGCACATGTACAGGCCGTCTGAAGTCTGCCAGTGATCCTCTGAAGGATTCAGAGAAGGCTTATGAGAAGGTGATGTGGTCAGATGAGACCAACATCAAGATCTTAGGCATCAACTCCACATGTCGTGTTTGGAGGAAGAGAAATGCTGACTATGACCCCAAGAACACCATCCCCAGCGTCAAGCAGTTTCTCTGCTAAGGGGACAGGGCGATTCACCGCATCGAGGGGGTGATGGAGGGGGACATGTACCATAAAATATTGGCTGATAACCTCCTTCCCTCAGCCAGGACCTTGGAAATGGGACATGGATAGGTCTTCCAGCAGGACAATGACCCAAAACATACGGCCAAGGCAACTATGGAGTGGCTAAAGAAGAAGCCCATTAAGGTAATGGAGGAGTCACTCTCCGGACCTCCATCCCAAAAAAAAAAAAACTGGAGGGAGCTGAAGCTGCAAGCTGCCCAGCATCAGCCTCCAAACCTTAAGGATTTTTAGAGGATCTGCAGAGAGGAGAGGACCAAAATCCCTCCTGAGATGTGAGCAAACCTGGTGACCAACTACAAGAACCACCTGACCTCTGTGCTGTCCAACAAGGCTTTCTCCACCAAGAACTAAAGCATGTTTTGCAAGGGGATCAAATACTTATTTCCCCCAATTAAATGCATATTTATTTATATCTTTTTTTTAATCTACATTTCTGGATTTTGTTTTTGATATTCTGTCTCTCACTGTTAAACTAAACCTACCATAAAAATGACAGAGTGTTCATGTGTTTGTAAGTGGGTAAACGAACTAAATTGGCAGGGGATCAAATACTTATTTCCTCCACTGTATACTTATATAATAATAATAATAATAATAATAATAATAATAATAATAATAATAATAATAATAATACAGCTTTATTTATATAGCACTTTTCCACAAATTAAAATCAAAGAGCTTCACAAAAAAAGTAAAACATGAATAATTCAGAGATCATTATTAAATAACTTTAAATACATTTAAAACCTTCATTACAAAGAGGAGAGAATAAGTTAGAGTTCTCTGAGGTTTCGCTCACCTGTCTCTCTTTATAAAGTCTCCTCGCTCTTGAAGAGACTTCGGACCGGACTTGTTTACATCCGGCTTCTCCTTCTTCTTCTTCTGCTCTATTAGCGGCAGTACACGTATGGTTTTAGGCGCATTAGCGCCGCCTACTGAACTGGAGTGCGGACCAGAGACCTCTGTTGCTATATTTACTCTATGTAAACAGAAAAACAATCTGCCAGTAGCTTTCACTAACACAGCTAGAGCCTTATCCTTGTTATTTACCTTCCTCAATACTAAATACATTCTTAATATTCTAAAGTGTGTGTCCTGTCATCCGACAGTGACAAGATGCACACTAATAATCCTGATGGATGCTTTTCCATCAAGTGCAGTGTGTTTTGTTTCCTTACCAGCCTCCTACCTCTAGAAAATGTATGATGATTCATAGATTTCAGTGTCTGCTCTGTTCCCAGATGACATGGTAATGATACCAGCACTGATAATAAAACACTAATTAGTGCCTCTGTGTATTTCTGACTTATCACTGCACGCTACACACTTCTTAAACTATAAACTTGAAGCAGCAAAGTTAAACCATTCACTAAATGTTGAAAAATTGGATTTATGTCGGACACTGGTCCCTAATGAAGGATACGGGGAAATCAATGTAATTTTTGGCCACATTCCAAGTGAAATTAAATGAATGGATTGAATTTTACCTGTGATGAAAACCAAAAGACTCATCACGTCTAATATGCGGTGTAGTAAAATGGGGTTTGTGCAGAAAGCCATTCTCCTATCATGACCCTGTTTTCGTGTCTGTCATGTCTTTGTGTTGTGTGTTTTATTTTGAACAGTGGCGGGCCGTGCATTTCACACCTAGGCCTTCAGTGATGTCCTACACAGTCCTACCTGAATTATTCCACCTCTTAATGCCATCATAATGACGCCACGGCTCTAGAAACTATACATTTAGACAGAAACGCAGTATAACCGGGCGTTGCATCACCTTAACATAGTCAAGTACAACAGAGTTATATTAATATTTCCGAAGCATTTATAATCAATACATCAGCATTTACAGTTAACTTCATTAATCAGATTATCTGACAAACCGCTCCTTGACACCTGTGTCTGTCACATAACGCAGGACAAGTGCCAGCTGTGCTACATTACCCACATCTGACGTCTCGTCCACCATAACAGCGACAAAGGGTGCTTTTTTAATCTTCATTTTGATCTCTCCTCCCATCACTTCAGCAATAGCATAAATCAGGTCGTTTTGTATTTTGCCTGACGTCCCAGTAAACATGTTGTTTGTGTACAGGTGGTAATGCAAATCTGTGTTGTTCTCAGCAAGAACAGAAAGAAGCTCCACGTAGTTTCCTCTGTTTCTGGACTCGGCGCTTTCATCGTGTCCCCTAAATGAAAGTTCCTGTTTACCCAAAAACAGGACACAATCAATCAGTCTTTCAATATTTCCCTATTTTTGTTCACCCTTTCGTTGTGGAGCTCCGTTTCCCTGCGCACTTGTTCGTTGAGCTGTAGATCCACTCGGGTGTCCCCAAAGGTTTTCAAAAGCACCAGTGCTTCCAAGTGCCCAGCTGTGCTTTGGTGTCTCGTTGCTGCCTTGGTTAGACAACTCAAGTTTGCAAATTTAGTGTGTCTCCAAACACCAAATCGATCAGTTGCAAATACCAGGCATTCCCAGGAGTACAATTTGCAGTGCCTCTTGGAGGCTGTGAGCCAGGGGTACCGCTCGTAGTTTCCCTGCTGTGCTAGGCTCGCTAGCGTTGGAGTTGGTCGTTCCCTTTTCAAGATGTGTAGCTTTACTTGAAAAGTTCGTTTTGAAAATGGCGTTGTAATTATATCTTCTACCAAATTGATCTCTTCTCCTCCTTCAGCCATTGTGGGTTGAAAAAAATAGCTTGTAGAAATCTACACAAATTAGCTCGCTCAAGTTCTAGTTCTGTTTGCTAGCTCTGCCCATAGACTGTATGGCTCTGCCTACTGCCTAGCTCTGCCTCTCAATAGTGCGTATCCAATCAGAATATGTGCACGTGCTAACGTTAGCATACGCCTGCTAGCTGGCCCGTTGTCGCCACCTCGAAATCTGATTGGTTAACGCCACAATTTTGTTTGCGTTCACTTTAAGCTACAGCTGCCCGCACTGTTGATTCTGAAGGCCTAAGGGCAGATTTCTTTGACCCTAGCAACACATTATGGCTGAAATATGATTGGATAAAAGCTCTAACATAAAGGCCAGCCCTCCAAATCTCGTTCTGAGGCTGGGAGCGGCGCAGCCAAGAGGAAAGCTATGAAATCAAGAGAATAGACTATGGGGAATAATTTAATACATATTTGTGGAAAAAATATATAAAAATTAAATTTATATTCTGATGATGTTTAGGCCAGCAGAGAAGGCCTTGCTGGCCCTGACGGCCCACCACTGATTTTGAAATGTTTCCCCTCTTGTGTCATGTTAAATTTCACTCCCTGTCTTTAGTTTCCCTCCTTTCCCTGATTGTGTTCACCTGTTGCCCCTGTGTTTCTCCTCCCCTCCACCAGCTGTGTGTGGTCTTCTGATTAGCCTTGTGTATTTAGTCTTGGTTCCCCTTTTGTCTCTTGTTCGGTCGTCGTCATTCCCATGTATGTCCCTGGGTCTCGTGGTCCAGTTCTGTTTGTTTCCCAGTCCTGTCTGTCTGGATTCCTCTCGGCTGCCCTCCTGTCTTTCTGGTTTGATTGAGTTTTTGTTTGCTACTTTTACTTTTGATGATCGTGCCTGCTCGCGCCGTTTTTTGAGTTTTGTTGTTACAGATTTTGTGAAATAAAGCTTGCCTTTTGTTAAACCCCAATACCTGATTCCCCCTGTTTTGCTACATTTTGGGTCCTTTACTACAACCCTGACAATATCAATATATTGAGGCAAATGAAAGAGAAAAACTGATGGACACACATCATGTGGGGGAAGACATTGCATATCTTTATTCTGCTGTTTCTAGAACAAAGCTTAAAAAATGGCAAATATTCCATTACTTACTAAATATACCGATTTTTTTCACAAATTTGGAACAGTTATTTATACAGACTCTTGATACAGATATAACATAAAACATTACGGTAAAACTCTTGTGCGCTGCGTGATTGAATAGAACACACACTCATCATTTCCTCTGGCTACCGAACACTGCATTGCTTATTGCACTGTAGCACTGTTATGTTCTATGATAATGGCTGCAGCTCAGATATGTTGTGCATGTGACTCCTTCACATTGTGCTTCTAGGATCCGAAAGGAATGAAAAAGTTATGTTTGCGATATATCATCAACAGGAAGCTTTGTTTAGAGTGTTTGTTAGCCGTGGATTTTGCTGTCACACTGCAGCCATGTGATCATGCAGCAGGGTTGTAGTCAAGTCACTATGCCTCGAGTCCAAGTTCAGCTTCAAGTCCAAGTCATTAAAGAAATTTCAAAGTCAAGTCCAAGTCGAGTCCCTATTGATCAAGTCCGGGGGACACACACGATAGCACAGTGAACAGGTACAGGAAGCGTTTTTTTTTTAAATGGGTCGCGAAATACACTTGGGCTGCCGTTAATATACCTGGGTGACCCGCCCACGTAAAGTCTATGTGTGGGAAACCATGTGTTGTTAAACTTCCAGAAAACATAACCGTGTTCCCGCAGCTCATAGGCGTGTCCTAATGGCGGGTGCTATGAACTTTCATATGCATTGAAAGGGCGAATAAGAGAGCTTGACACACACATCATTCACAAAGATGTATGCATCAAGCTCTATTATTGGCCCCCTAGCTCCGGCTGATCACGTAGGATCTCGCGAGAGAATGCATCGGAAAGAAGAGAGTACCGATTCCGGCAACATTTCTAGCCGTATTATGGCATAAATATTAATAGAAACATATGAAAAGAGTGGCGAAAACGCGCCGGCGTGTTCGTCGACCTCAGGGTTTTAATGACAAAGTCGAGTCCTTTCGAGTCATCGCGAGTCCGAATGCACGAGTCCAAGTCCGAGTTCAAGTCATTAGTGCTCAAGTCCAAGTCAAGTCACGAGTCTCTAAATTGAGCTCACGAGTCGGACTCGAGTACTACAACACTGTCAGGCAGTGTAATAAGTTATGCTTTTGGGTTAGACCACCCTTCAACTGATGGAAGTTGCACAGTTGCAACAAAGATGTCCATGCACCTTTCAGTTCTGTCATGTGTCATAGTTCTAATGAGGATTTTTATTCTAATGTGCTGCAGTTTCTTAGCCCAACCCACCCACTCCCCCACCCCCCTCCACTCACACAGCATACCAAAATCTATTCCCATTATCCCTGAAAAACTCCTGTCTCTGTTATTGTGTGTGGTGTGCATCTGCCCTCTTCTCAATAATCCTGTATATACATACAGACAGATTCTTCTAGTACATTTGAAACACAAACAGCAACAAAATCTGTTTAACCATGACCAACGATTCATAACTACTTGTTTACTTTAACCAGATGACAACAGCAGCTCTGTAAGCTTACCCAAGTGTTTGTAAAACTCAAGTCATGATGTTTCCCCATTACAAAAAGTCAGTGTTTATTACTCGAGCACCTGCAGATGTGTTGTTTGTTAGTATGGCTACATTAATAATTACTCTGTTATTCTGAAGGACAGTGGTGAATTACAAAGTGTGTGGTCATCTCGACCAAGTTTAAGCCTGTAAAAAATAGCTCAGTCAATTTCTTGCAGTTGATATCTGATATCAACAATATTAGCCACTCATTTTATTTGTATCTGAAGTCATTCAAATTCTTATTCATTCCAAACAATATTGCTGCACAGATTATTTTAAACGTTCATAGGTTTCATGTCAAACCCTGCCCACTGATTGAGCCTATGAAAATCATTTTCTTGTCACCTTTTGGTTGTCTCTATTTGTGATTTGGGTACACTTCCACACACCAATACATTGTGGTCCATTTCAGAAATGTGTGGGGCTCTTCATGCAATATATTTGGCCAGTATTTACACGGAAAAAACTGAAATGTGACTGATTTCACATAACTGTATTACGTTAGTTCGAAGTTACATAAAAAATATTCGGTTCAACTTAATATTATTATTGCTTTCAACTCACCTACTACAGCTATGTGAAATCTGCTGACATATTACATTTAATTAAAGTCAACCTTAAACGTTTGATAGTATGACATTTCTGTATACAGTATATATCAACATGGGCTTGCATCACGACTACATACTTTGTCCTAAATAATATACAAGTGAATCCTAAAGAAGATGAGCTCAGTTCATCTATCCACCAACCACTTTGGTCCAGAGCAGGAAACCACAACAACTACAGGTCAGATTACAGACAGAATAATGTGAAGACCAGGTTTTGGTTTCCTTCTTGAACTTCCCTTTTAGTTTCATTGTCTCATGGGAAGTCATTTCTATCTGACTTTGCAGACACCCTGTCCTTTCTAGGCCTACAAGAAATGTCAAAACAATGGACAGGTCACATGTGGACACTGACAACCTTCCCCCAACTCCACCCTCAGTCCAAGGTGTCAACTTTGCACATGTTTCTGATAATCTATTTGCGAGATTGACACACATTCATGCTCCTGGTTGATGCACCCCTTTAGTTTTAAGTCTTGCTTGTCTGAAATAAGTAATTATTG
This sequence comes from Eleginops maclovinus, assembly GCF_036324505.1. Lineage (NCBI taxonomy): Eukaryota > Metazoa > Chordata > Actinopteri > Perciformes > Eleginopidae > Eleginops > Eleginops maclovinus. Next base: position 778,673 of record NC_086370.1, read on the forward strand.
CCATACAACAGGATACATTTTGTCAAGCCATCTCAATAGGTAGCAGTAAGATCATTTGAATACATTTGAATAAGCCGGACAGATCGTGTGCTGCTTTAGCTGCTGTCACCCAGAGAGGCCAGGATGGAGCTGGCCTGCGAGGCGAGTTTACTGCTGCTGTGCTCTGTCAATTTACTGAGGCTTTCCTTCATATTCACAGAGTGCAGATCCTCCTTCATCACACCTACAGCAGAGAGGATGGGAGGGAGAGGAGAGAAATCATGGTGAGAGGGATTACTGTTGTAGAAGTCCTCTGGCGCTCACTTTGGTGGACCTGGGTGAGGACAACTTTTTCTCCATGGATTTCAGCATCATCATGACAAAACGTGCTCCTGTAGACACAACCATAAAAGGAAGTACACTATATAGACACAATTATTGGGAAACTCCTCTTCATCACTGAATTCAGGTGTTTCATTCAGTCCCATGACCACAGGTGTATAAAATCAATCGCCACTGGACTCTGGAGCAGTGGAAACGTGTTCTGTGGAGGGACCAATCACGCTTCTCTATCTGACAGTCTGATGGACGAGTCTGGGTTTGACAAATGCCAGGAGGACGTTACCTGCCTGACTGCATTGTGCCAATTGTAAAATGTGGTGGAGGAGGGATAATGCTATGGGATGTTTTTGCTGGGGTTGGCCTAGGCCCCTTAGGTCCAGTGAAGGGGATTCTTAATGCTTCATCTTACCAAGTCATTCTGGACAATCCTATGCTTCCAACTTTGTGGAAACTGTTTGAGGAAGGCCCTTTTCTGTTCCAGCATTACTGTGCCCCAGTGCACAAAGCAAGGTCCATAAAGGCATGGCTGGATGAGTTTGGTGTGGAAGAACTGGGCTGGCCCACACAGAGCCCTGGCCTCAACCCCAGTGAACACCTTTGGGATGAACTAGAATGGAGAACCAGGCCCTCTTGTCCAACATCAGGGTCTGACCTCACCAATTCTCTTCTGGATGAATGGGCAAAAATTCCCACAGACACACTCCAACATCTTGTAGAAAGCCTTCCCAGAAGAGTGGAAGCTGTTAAAGCTGCAAAGGGGGACCAACTTCATATTAATGCCTAAGAAGTTGGAATGGGACATCATGAAAGCGCCTGTAAGTGTAATGTGTAGGTGTCCCAATACTTTTGTCTATATAGTGTACCTGGAGTGATCCCATCTAAACATGGTCTCTGGTTTCACAGCGATTTTCAACATAGCTTAGCTTTGACTGGAAACTTGTGTAACATATTCATTCTTAAGGGATGAAAAAAGGATGATTATATGACTCCTGTTTGTTTTAGGCACTTTTCTTTTTCTTAAGCTTGTATCACCGACACAGTTGTTTGGTACCTCTGCCCCAGTGGGCACTGGACAAACTGCAGCTTTAAAGCATTGTGTTTGGGGACCACCTCTCAAGGTTTACAGGCTAGGTTTACACCTTATGATAATAATAATAATAATCCATGGTAATTGTTTTAGTACTGTTCCAAGTACTCAGCGACATGCTGACTGCAGTGGGGGTCATCGTGGGATTCAGCCGGTGCTCCCTTGCTCCTCTGATCCGCCCCACCTTGGCTAAAGCAGAATTGTTTTCTACAGTTATTCATGAAGATGCTGAAGATGGTTTTGGTAGTTTTACGGGCGGTTGCTAGATTCAAGATTGAAAGGTTTATTGTCATAACAAATACATAACTGTGGTGTGGAATAACAAATATAAAAAACAACAATGTGTAAAAAACACATTGATTTAAAAACTAAATGCTGTTAAAAAGGGATTGATTATCAAAAAAAATGCTGATGACCCAAGAAGGGTCTTCGAGTCCAAGTATTCAACAAGATAAAACATCTGCATTGCACCCCGCTGGTGTCCACAAATCGTTCTGAATGTCCCCTGCCTGCGGAGTGACTACAGATGTGTTTTGATGATGTGTGACCGAAAGGTGGGAATGGAACAGTACAAGAGCTTGATGCAAAATACTGCATGTTGCAGAGATATTGCTATAAGATAAATCCTCATGCGGTCTGTGAGGTGTACCACTTACTGGAGTTAGCCAGGCTGCAGATCAGACCTAAAGCACTGAACTTGACTTCGATCGCCCCGACAGGATCCTCCAACATCTCCTTAAGCATGGTGAGCAGCTCCGAGTCCCTGAACACTTCCTTCATACACTCTGTGACACACACACACACACACACACACACACACACACACACACACACACACACACACACACACACACACACACACACACACACACACACACACACACACACACACACACACACACAGTGTTTTATAAAGTATAAGCAACAGCTGCTCTCAGGGTTTTTCTTTTCTCATTTTGTAGCTCAATCATTTGTATCTCTTGTGCTTCTGAATAATACATTCCAGTAGTGGGATATACAGGCTGTGCAGCTTTAGACATGATTTCATGGTGTTATCTTTAGTTCTGGGCTGATAATAAACCCTGGATAGCCAGAGGTTAGCTGTCCAGCCTGCTGCTGATCATGACTCACACACAGCGGTGCAGCATTATTCCCCCCCATGTCCCTGAGCTGGAATCAAACAACTGAAAGAATCTGACTGACTTCATGTTTAGGGTTCAGCTTCACCAACACAGACCAGGTGGAGGAGCAGAGTGACTACACCTGCATCAAACCGTGTACACCACATCATCCTAATTACACTCACAATATCTATGTATTTACAATGTTCTTTATGGCTGTGATATTTTGTTCCTATTTTTGCAACAATACACACAACTATATACTGCAAAGGTATGCAATGAACGTTTTTTGTTGACTTAAAGTGTCTCAAAATGCTTTACCAATGTCAATGGCAGATGCTATTGCCAGGGAAACCAGGGCCTCATTCTGCATGATGACATGTTCACTTGTTGCCATGGAGATAAGGTGCCGAACCCCATCTGCTTTGGCAACAGCATGGACCACTTCCTTTCAGACAGAAGACATGGTATGTTCAATGCTGTACGTTCATGAGGAACAGACAGACAGGAAGACAAGTTGGACAGTGTGTGGTCAGAAAGATGTCTCACTGCGCTGCGGCTGTGTCTGATGAGGGCCGCCAGGAGGCGACTGGACTCCCCCCGGACCCCTGCATGGTCTTTGGCTTCACACCACTCCATGACCCGAGCCAGCAGCACAGCGTCCCTCCCCAGCACCAGAGCTGCCTCCTCTGCAGTGCAGCACAGAAAAGAGAAATGAGGATTGAAGACTTCGGGAGGGAATGTGTCAGATCAGAGACAGCAGGGCGGAAACATGTCCAGTTTTATTAAGAGGGGGGCTAGAGGATTCATATTTTATTGAACTGAATGATCAACAGACATGAATGTGATCAACAGTCAAGACTGGAAAGAGGGATAAGGGAAAATGTAAATAAATCCAGGGAAAACTGGCTAAAATAGTAAAAACTGGAAAGGTTATTCTGTTCTGGGGGGGGGGCATATGGCTCACATGGGGAATAAAGGACAAATCATAATCTTTTACATTCTTCTTCCTTTCAGTCTAGTTTTCTCCTGGGACGGATCAAGCCCTACTCGTTGTTGTGTGACTGTAATTGTCTCACTATTTGTCTATTGTAGAAATGTGTCTGTTAGACACCTGAGGAATATATCAGGGTTCATTCTGAGGAACATGGCAGTCATGCATTACGTCTGTTACAATGAAATATTTGAAGGTCTCCTATTACGCTATATTTGAACAATATACTATAGGGCAATATCTGTACAAAACATGTCTCTGAAGTGTTTTGCTCAAAATCCCAAACAGATCCCCCATTGTAGCATGCCTCATCCCCCTCTATCTCAGCCCTGTTCCTGAAGTGCTGATTCTGTGACTGTAGCTTTAAATGAACTAGCTGCTGCTGACCACGCCCCTTTGAGCTGCTGGCCACGCCCCTTTGGAGCTGCTGCTGGCCACGCCCCTTTGGAGCATTACGATCTCTCCTCTGAAGAGAGTTTTCTACCGGGAGAAAAATCCGTGTATCATTCGTTCATTTGTTTTTCCGATTTCAATACCAAAACCAGAAATCGGATTACGGTTCGTTTTCTCGTTTTTCGTTTTCTCGTTTTTTCGATTATGCACCCCCAAAAATGGAAAATGAAACAATCGGATAACAAATGAACGAATGATACACGGATTCTTGCGCAGGGCTGGCAGGGCTCGTTTGGTTGTCAGGGAAACCAAACAATCGCGAGCCACAGGGTAAAAGATCATCGGTGCCTACTGTATGAAGCAGCTTGTAACATGGGGGTTTTGAGCATTTGATCTAAATAAATACGTCATATGTTTAATCCTTACCTTAGCAATCTCCATCGTCGCGTAGGTCTGTCATTGTTATGTGCATTGTTGTTGTTGGCTGATATCAGGCTAGCTTACTATGAAAAACCCATGAAAGTCCATATAGGCATACAAGAGTAGACCTAGGAAATCACCTTATCACCACTGTTGGGCAAGTTACTCAAAAACTGTAAAGCAGCCTACTGATCAGGCCTACCCAATAGGCATAGGCCTACTGTCTTTTCAACCCTTACACTACCATAGGCCTATTACTATTTAAAATGTAGGCCTAAGGCATTACTTTTGCATTACTTAAGTAACTTTAACAGACTAAAAAAATTGCAGGTTCAGGAATAGCTTTCTGACCCACCACACTGAACACCATTAAAATCCAGGTTACAGTAAAACGTATTGTAACTTAAGTTACTAGCATTGTAACTAGTATATATTACAGTTCCCCCCTCTGCAATGCCTTACATTAGTTACAGGAAATAAATAAATAATGCATTACAGTAATTACATACTTTTGTAATGCTTTATTCCCAACACTGCTTATCACGTGGGTGATATCAACAAAATACAACAATACGATAAGATAGATAAATAAACTTTATTGTCCGTTAAGAAAGCTTTCTGCTGAGGAGTTCTTGTAGTTGGTGGTAGTAGATTGAATCTCCTGTCTGGTGGGAGTTGATGAAGGGGATGAGAGGGTCCTCTATCATAAATCTTAATTCTTATGGTAGTCAGCGTAGAGAAGCTTAAGCAGGAGTGATGTCATAGACTGCAGAGAATAATGTTGAGGAATAAAGATGAAGTCTTGGAGAACTGTGGCCTATCCAATGGAACTTGAAGGACACTGTCCGGTGGGATAACAAAGTAAGACTCTTCGGAAACAGACGCAAGAGAAGCAGATCCCAAATCAGGAACATCACATTGCTGTGGAAGAAGACAGAAAAAAACCAGGTATGAGTATATGGGTGGTTGACGTGAACTCAAATCCAAAGTGAAAAAAATAATAATTCAAAAATATATGTCCAATGACATATAATTATATTCCCTTATATGTGAATAATTCAAAACTGAATGTGTCCATTTCTAATTCTTCATATATTTTGCATATTATTCACTTTTTGGTGTGGTAGTCCTAAAATGTGTCCACCGGTGCAACGACATAAAGAATGCCATTATTTAATTCAGAGAATGTTGGACAGGTAAGATAGATAAGCACAAGGCATATTAGTTTGTCCCAATTATATTTCCACATCAAACATACCCCCAACAAATTCAGAATTATGTTATTTATATACTATAAGATGTACACATAGAGACTTAACCCAAATGTCTGGGTTACATTCATTATAATTTGTATAAAACTCAAGGAATCTTCATTTCATCCTTAAAGCTGCATAGTGATGATATCATTGTTATACTATCCAACACTTTTTACATACATTTTTCATTAAAATACCTTTTCCCCTCACAATTCAATTTGTCGCACCACAGGACATTTTGTTGCACCGTTGGACAACAGAATACTAGTATGCCTATGTTGTGTACAGTCAAATTTATTATTTCACCCACTTTCACCCCCACAGATGACAGGTACCCTGTCATAAATTTACGTCCGTACGTTGGACCGGTCTATGGACAGTAAATAAACACACAACTAAACAAACAAACAAATACCCTAATAATAAAGTCATAAAGGATTACAAGTGTGTAGCCTAGCCTACATTCAATTATTAGGCCGAGGCTAGGCTATTTCGGCTACGGTTTAGCCCAGACGGCAAAATATGTTTGGCCCGATCTATTTCCTATCTGGGGCTCATCTGGCCCTGAATCGTTTTCGGTATTCATAAGGCTATGGCAATAATATTCAAACAAATGCCTAGTTCTAGATCTAGGCTTACTCACCTTTTGAATAGATGTCAGGACAGCTTCTTCCAGCTCTTGGTCTGTGATGTGCCCCTTCCGTCTCAGCCCAACGTCGCCACAGAATCTCCTCACCGACATCTCCGAGGACCCCTTAATTCCCATACTCTTCAATGTCTCAGACATTTCGGCGTGAGTTTTCCCCGACAGAAAGAGTTGATTTATCATCTCGTAGTGAGACTCCAAATTAGCCATGTTTCCTTACAGATCAGTTGTGGCATGAGTCAGTTGTTGGCTCGCGATCGGTTTCCCTGACAACTAACATTCCCAGGATTTGTTATCCGAATGTTTCATTTTCCATTTTCCGTTTGGGGGTGCATAATCGAAAAAACGAGAAAACGAACCGTAATCCGATTTCTGGTTTTGGTTTTGAAATCGGAAAAACGAGAAAACGAACCGTTATCCGATTTCTGGTTTTGGTATTGAAATCGGAAAAACGAGAAAACGAACCGTTATCCGATTTCTGGTTTTGGTTTTGAAATCGGAAAAACAAATGAACGAATGATACACGGATTGAGAAACTCAGCTAAACGCTGCAGTGATTAAACGCCATATTATGTTCAAACCACATCCAGCATTAGCCTATCTCTGAAACAGTCTGGAGCTCAAACGTTTCTCTCTCGGTTTACCACAAGGACAGGACATTTTGTGAGTCTCCTTACACACCGGGGACACATTTATCTATAAAAGACATCAAAAAGTGCATTTTGCATAATAGGGGACCTTTAACTATAGAGTGCAGAGCTAACAGTGCCGTGCTCACCGTGTCCGTCCACCATCATGCGCAGTGTCCCCAGCAGTTTGAACTGCACCGGCGGCATGTCGGAGCGCAGCAGACTCTTTATCCTCTCCGTCACACCGTCCTCCAGCATCCGCACTTTGTTCGTGGCTGCAGACACAGAGCACGCTGTCAGTTGAAATGTCACAGCAGCATACATACTGTTTCCTTTGATCAGTACCAGGAATGGCCAGGTTTCTGAGCGCGCTCAGTCCGGCGTGTTGAACAGAGACGTCTCCTTCGTCCACGTGTTGCTCCAACAAGGTCAGGATGTGAGGAACCACCCCGAGGTCCAGCATCTTCACACAGTTACTATCTGACAAAACACAGCAGGCCAACACACACTTTCTGTATTACAGCACATTTCCATTTCCAAATCCACAACCCTCACACACACACACAGTATTATTATCGTATTACAATAACTATAACTAAGACATTTTTTCCAAGAAGTTATTAGATCCTACATCTACAACAACTATTTTGTTGCAGCAAAAACTAGCAATAAACAAAACTCTGAAACAACATAAGCCGTTATACCAGGGGTGTAAGTGTTTTCACTGAGGGCCACATGCTAAAATATACGAAGGGCTGCTCCCTCACTAGAGGTGAGGTATATTGCCTCTTAAATTATGTTAAAAGTTAGCAAAATCCATCAAATGTAGGTTCATTATTCTTGATAATTGAATATGCTTTAAGAAAAAAACAGCCTACATCACAGCTCTCCGTAGGGTTTCATTTATTTAGTTAAAAATAGTGTTGGGAGCTCATCCCTTAAAACAGAAGCCTCAAATAGCTTATTATAAGGGGAAATATGAAGGGTATATTTCAAGCTTACAATGTAAATAAGTTATTGGCCTTTTTTTTATCAACTAAGATTTGTAAGAAAACATTTTCCACTTTAATTGACTGAATTGAGTTGACATTATTAACACATTAATACATGTTTATTTAACAAGTACAATTGTAATAAAGCACACGTTTCAGGTGTCGGACACATTCCATTATACTTTTAGTTTGGACACCCCTGCGTTATACGTCAAACGTTGTTTTGCTGCACTTTTTACATCAAGCAGGTTCAGATCAATCACTGGGACTGTCTGTGTCTGTGTTCACACACTCTCTCTTCCTGAGCCGTTTTGCTCTCTGCGTAATCCTGAGTTCATTCTGTCTCTTTAGCTACTGAAAGCTCCACAACCTTCGTCTGCTGTTGAGCTGGTGGTGTTCTTTTGCAGTGAAAACCCAAAACCACATGGGTAATTCCAGAAAAATGTCTCACCGTTTCTGGCAAAGTTGGCAATGGCCAGGGCCCCCGACAGCTGCAGCTGTGTGTTGGAGCTCTGCAGCCAGGACAGAACATCCTGATACACCACCCCAGAGCCCTCACCAAAACACTTCTGCATGGACTCATCTGAGACACACACACACACACACACACACACACACACACACACACACACACACACACACACACACACACACACACACACACACACACACACACACACACACACACACACACACACACACACACACAGTTAGCCAATATTACATCATCTCAAAACCTAGATCAGCAGAGAGACGCTACTGGTGTCTAATCTGAGACAGTGGTTGCTACACACACGTTCAGGTGTCACATCGCTCACCTCCTAACAGCAGAGACACGATGAGGTTGGAGGCGATCTTGATGCTGCAGAGGTCGTGGGGGTCCGAACCTCCCTGCAGACTCCGAATCATCTCTGATAAAGCCTCTGGTACTCCTGACTCTGCAAACTGCAGCTTCAGTGTATCTGGGGGTCAGCATATTGATGATTACTAACAGCTTACATTTTCCTCCAAAATATCTACAGCATCACTACAGAAGACACCAGCAGGTGGCAGATGGTCCTCAGCATTACCTTCTGATGGAAACCTGGACATTATTAAACACACAACCCTGGACTTAAATTAGCAACCATGCTAATGCCTCACTGGGGAGGATGAATTTGAGATCTGATTGTAGATTCTGTGGAACTAATCTCCTCAAAGGGGGACTAAAAGCACTACTTGCACTACCGTCAAACTGTGTTGATTGTGTGGAACATGTGTATATATTACTTAGGTTTTGTTTTGTATACCCCTTTTTACCCCCCCCCCTTTTTTCTAGGCTCTTGTCTTTTTATGTTAGATGTTCTTTTATATTTGCACTGTGGGACTGCCAGAAACAGTATTTCAATTTTCTGTATGTATAACACAGGTGGAAACTTTGACAATAAAGTGGACTTTGACTTTGACAATGTGACCTCTGCAATCAGAATCAGAAATACTGTATTTATCCCAAATTGGGAACATTTTTCGTTACCGCAGCATACTACAATACAATATGAAACATAGCAAAACATTTGAAATAAAAATGTGAAATATACCGATAGTGAATAGTTCAATGAAATGGAATATTAAATGAAAATATAATATAAGCAGGGTGCGATTTGTAGGGGGGGATGGTGAGGATTTCCCCCCCTCTGGTTTTCCTATCCCTACCTCTGCTAAATTATTTTTATCTCCAGTGGGGACAAGGATTTCCCCCCCTTGATAGCGATGAATGCAACTTAACTGCTAGCCTACTTAAACTCTTGAAATCTAACGATCTTCAGTGTCTTTACATCAGAGTAGGCTATTCAGCAGCCTTCTGGCAGACGGTGCATATTTCTGAACGTCATCGAACACAAAAACATTGTAACATTTTTGTGCGGGAACTTCGCAGGAAAAACAGCGCTGAACCAAACATGAAACGCGTTCAGAGCAGCATATCATCTTACTTTACAGGACCCATTTGCAGAATTGTGGATAGAAGAGGGCCGAAATGCTGCAGACAATGCCCCGATAGGAAAAACGAAAAAGCCACCACAAATTTGTCACCAGAGCCGACTGTTTACTTTGTCTAGTTTTCCAGACCTGTCCCTGAGTGTTGACAGCACGTTGTGCTATTTAGTGAATTATTTTGAGTGTTTGATTTAATTTAATTGGAGGGTCTTTTCATGGAGAGCATTGATGCTGTTCTATGGTGCTTTCTGCCTGTTAGTGCGTACGCATGTTTTTGTGACGTTGAATAGAAATCCATGTATGGGTTATTAAAAGTTTTGCCATGTTGTGATGGGGACTAATCCACGGACCCGAAAAAAGGGCCTGTCTACTTTTTGCGTTTTTTTCTCCCTAGTTATGCAAGTTAAAAGTCCAATGTTCTTGTCTATGAATAAATTAAAAAAAACATCCCCCCCTCTGTTTTTTTGTCAAATCGCACCCTGAATATAAGTGTATAGTGTAAACTGTGTAAGCGTAAAGTGTGCATGTTAAGTCCAGTTAACAGAGGCTATGGAGCAGTGAGTTGTCTGCCAGCCAGGAGGGAATTATTGTACAGTGTTATTGCAGGAATGTTCTCCTGTATCTATCCTTGTGACAGCGGAGCTGGAGCAGTCTGTTGGAGCAGTCTGACTGATTGGTTGCAATAGCCATGCGTCACTTTGTTAGAAAAAGTGTTCGGGACCAGTGATGTCGGTTACTCTAATCTGACCACTTTTTTCAGAAATGAGTCATGTAACGCGTTACTATTTCCAAACCAGTAATCAGATTAAAGTTACTTATCCGAGTCACTGTGCGTTTCTATTTTTATCATTTTCCTTAGTAAAAAGAGATGTTTGCTTTCTTCTTTTGTCTCGGGGAGTGACGTCTATGCGACAATTAAGTCACTTTTTCAGCATGAGGACACCTCACGTGTATTACCACGGAGACACGAACGTAAACAACATGAGGAGAGAGATGCGCCTTTTCTAGCTGGAAATACAGTCACTATTTTGAGGGGGGTGTAAGTAACTAATAAAGTAACTTGTTATCTAACTTAGTTACTTTTAAAATTGAGTAATCAGTAAAGTAACTAAGTTACTTTTTAAAGGAGTAATCAGTAATCAGATTACTTTTTCGAGGTAACTGTGGCAACACTGTTCGGGACAAACTGGAGAACTGGGCTCTGCTGCGCTGCTGCAAAGTGGGAGCAACAATTGCTCTACCATTCTCTATTCAATTATTACTTATATTAAACGTGTTGCAGATCCAATCTGCACCACTTGGGTCACCAGAAATACCGAACAGACAACAGGCCTCCAGAGTTTACATGTGCTCTTGGGCAAATAAACTCAAAGTTCTCAAAGTGTACAATTCTTTGTGCTATTTTCAGAACATTTTAAACAAATGTTCACTTGCGGGAGACAACATTTGCCATTTCTAAATGTGGTAGAGACATGTCCCCAGCATCCCAGTAAGAATGATGCCTATTGCAACAACAGCCTGACACACCCACCTCAGTTCTGATGGCTCACGGTCAGGCCTGACTTTATTAAAACCTTTAGGTTTAGAAAAGGTTCTAGAAAGAAATATCAGGTCCATCTTTCCCTAGCATGTTTCATGACGCAATCTTGAGGTCTTACCACTCTCGCCCAGAGCGCCCAGTATTTCCAGGATGACGTGTCGGCGTTCACCATCAGGCGCCCGTTTCAACTGTAAGGTCAGCACATCTGCCACACCTTGCTCTGCCAGGGCCTCCCTCGCTGAGTCTGCAAACACACGGCTCTACAGATATGACAGTGTGCAGGTGACTGGTCATCCGGACTCCCACTGATAGCCATCATACATCTGCAGCTTTACAAATGGTTATTATTGTGGCGTCGTCTTCAATTCTAGTTCCGTGTGACAGGAAGTTAGTTTGAGTTATTCTGAAATGAGCTCCAGCGAAGCTGATGTTCGCCCTGTGCCATTATTAATTTCCTACACGTGTTCAAGCATCTATGCATGTTGCCATTTACTTTCAGTATTCATACTGTATCTCAGTCTGATGCAATGACGTATATTGTGTTTGCACATTCATATTTAAAATGTTGGGACCATTTATCGCAACATTTGTGTAGTTGTTTGTTTATGCAATATAGCCTATAGGACATTGATCTTTTATGGTGCTGTCCTTGTGTTTAGCTATGTGTTGTTATTGTGTCATGTAAGTGATATTGACAAGTACTCTTGTTGGTGTATTTTTCAGTTCAACGCAGAAATGACTCTTTAGCTGTGAGGGACATGTCTGAATAAAAATCCAGCCATCTTCTACTGCCTAGGGAGCAGTTCCAGTAGAGGGCCCGAAACTTCCCTTTCCCTGGCCACATCAACCAGCTCTGACTGGTTGGTAAATCACAAATCATTTATAACTAATAATAACTGACTGACAAAAAATAGTTACTAAATAATCACCCATGTCTGCCAGGTTACAGAGGGCCAGCAGGCAGACGTTGACCAGGGGGTCGTTCTCCGGATACTGCCTGATGATGGACACCAGCCTGGGGATGACCCCACTCTGCACCAGCTGGTCCTGCTGGAAGGCTGGGCCAAAGAGAGGCAGGGAGACTTCCCTTTAACTCCAAGCTCTGATTTCATCTCATGGTCTCAAGACTGGCTGTAATTTTAATAACGTACTAATATGGAAATGATAACTGAGTATAACTGTGAATAAAATATCAAATTAAGGATCATTTCACGTTTTGAAAGCATAAGCCATAAGTATAATAGTAGCTTCACCTTAACAGTCACTAGTGGTGGAAAGTAACTTTGTACATTTGCTCAAGTATTATACTTTTTTGACATATTTGTACTTTATTTAAGGATCTTTAAGGTAATTTCCGTTTGATGCCACTTAATACAAGGCAAACACTTTTTACTTCACTACATTTCTGCTAACACTCACAGTTGCTAACATAGATGAAAACACAGGATATGCTGATATGGTAAATGCAGTACTGTACTACACAGTATTTCTAGTATCTAAATTTGGTCCACATTGACAAAGTACTACAATAAAATGCTCTTACATTGATAAAAACATGATGATATAACAATAATAATCATAATATCAGTAACTTTCTTTACACATCACTTTGTCTAAACAAAGGACTCACCGTTGTCGAAGCAGATGCGTCCGATGGCCCTGCCGGTGTTCAGCAGCATCTCCTGGTCGTTGCTGCTGAGGTGGGGCAGCAGCACCTTCACCAGGTCGGCCTCGATGCACGGCTCCCTGACTGCAGCTGCAACACACCAGGAACACGCTAACCTCTGACACGCCTCTGTCACTCTGAATCCGTCTGACTGTAAGTGAGATACATCTCCCAGCTGCGATATTGGATGCTACCAGGCTTGGGGAGTAACAGATTAGATGTAACGGGATTATGTTATCAGGATACAGAAAAAAGGTAGCTGTATTCCTTTCAGATAAAAACACTCAAATTATTGATACATTACTAAAAATTGGGGATTACTAGCAGGATTGAAATGTTAAAATTTAAAGAGAACATATAGTGTTGTTGTAAAAGGATCAGATGTTGAGGACTTCCGGTATGAAGGGTGAGGAGTAGACGTGTTTTCCTCCCGCTCCCTCGTTTCCAACTGTTTGGTATGTAAAAACCCTGTTATTCACTTGAAACTTTGCAACTCGATATAAAATAGCTGAGCAACTTGATACATTAAGAAGACATGGCATCTAAAGCTACAAAGCATTCCAAGAAAGACTCTGTGCCTAAGGAAGACTTCGCTGTGGGCGACGTCAGCATGGCGGCGCTAACAAGTTTGTTGGAGAGCCATAAAGTGTCTCTTTCGGCAGAGTTTAACACCGCTATCGCCGCACTCGAGCCTGAAGTTGACCTGGTACATGCGACCGTGTCCGAGCTTGGAAGGTTAGGAGTGGCTCATGTCAGGAAGGTTTGTATCCAGGAGATACACATGTTTGATGCCCCCAATGGGACTGGGTTTTGTTGTTTGTGGTTGAGTGTGTGTGTGTGTGTTTGTTTGTCCCCCCCCCCCTTTTCCTGTTTTCTTTCTCCCCCTCCCCTTTTATTTTAGTCTCTGCTCAGGTAAAGGCACAACTTGAAGGACTAGGTCAATGAGTGTTAGAAATATCCGGTTTATTTCTTGAAACGTTAAAGGGATGAACAATATCACTAAAGCCAACAAGGTCATTTCACATTTGCAACACCTTAGAGGGGACATCTGCTTTTTACAGGAGACAAACCTCCGTACGGCGGAAATGTCTTGCGTCAAGAGGCCATGGATGGGTCACCTGTTTCATTCGAGGTTTTCCGAGAGGGCTAGTGGGCTGCTATTATTATACACAGGGATATTGCCTTTGAACTAAACACTACTATATCTGATCCAAACAGCCGATGCGTTATAGTATCTGGCAAACTACAAAATACTCCTGTGGTCCTGGCCTCACTATATGCACCGACTTGGGATGATGACAAATTTATATCCAAATTCTTTACTTCTATACCTAATCTCAATGACCATCAAATTATAATTGGAGGTGACTTTAACCTGGTCCAGGATATAGAACTTGATAGGTCATCCGCCAAGCAGTCTACTCTATCCAAATCGACTAAAGTCCTAAAGTTTCACGCCGACCAGCTGGGCTTGAGGGACCCGTGGAGGACCACCACACTTACTCACAGATAGACTTCTTTTTACTTGACAATAGACTGTTACATAACGCTCTCTCCTGTGAGTATCATAGCATAGTTATCTCCGACCATGCACCCACTTCCAGGCTTTTAGATAGGATTTTTTTACAGGGTGTCAAAAAAAAATTCTGTGGTCTAGCAACGCACGAGTATTGTAACGGGGCCGACATTTTTTGAAATTCATAACTCTCTGAAACACTATTTCCTGCATTTTGAGGTGCAAATTTTGTGGAATACAGCCATGTTTTTGTCTTTGTTACAACATTATTTTTGTGCTGAGGCTGGGAGGAGGTATGTGTGTGTGTCGGGGGGTGGGGAAGACCAGATAATTGCTTGGTAAAATTATAATTACACTGATTGATATACAATATAATATGTTTCATAAGCTAATACAAAGAACAGTGAGTGTAACTGAAACTAAAAGGTACAGCTTAATTGTCACATACATCTTGTATGTCTACTTATTCAATTTTGTTAATCTATATCATATATTTATGCAAGACACTTAGCATGCAGTTGTATTAGCTATGTGTTTGTGATGGTTTTCTGACCTTTCACACCTTTGAACATTCACACAAGAAAACCATTCTTACATGACTACTCTGCTGGAAGAAGCTGGAGATCGTTGTCTGTGTTCTTTCTCTTTTCCTCGTCTTTCACAGTAACTTGAAGAAAGAATTTTCATTTAGCCTTCATATCAAATCAAAACCATCAAATATTATAAAGGACATTATCAACTGTAAATATGTCAATAGTGGGAATTAAGTACACTGTTCTCCACAAACAACATCCATTTATCGATCTTTTAAAAGTAAAGGCTCCCTATTATTCAAAGGAACCATACAAATGTTGATCTCCTCATGCGCCCCCCTCTCGCGGGTCGCATCGTCCTGACGTTTTTGTTGTTGTTTTCCCGGTTCATCGACAGTTATTGCCACCAAAGAAGCCAGAAAAACTCTGAAACACTCCTACAGTAATCAGGCTTTCTGTCATGTTTGTAAAGATTGTCAAAAGTTTCAAGCTTACTGCACTTTCTTCCTGCGAAAAAGGTTAAAGAGATATCAGATATTCCACCAATACAGCGCCCGTCCACGCCGCGTCACGGAAAATCGACCAGTGCAATGCGAGGCTCGCGACTCGCCGCGATTTTGGCTTGAATCGGCCAATGTTGATCACTTTCAGCGAAGTTACCGGGGAAAACAGCGGAGGAAAAAATGAGGGCGTCTTTAGGGCGTCTTGCCTAAAAGTAGGGCGTCCAATTTTAGTACGCCCACCTACCTAAAAGCCTGCCCACTTCTGTGGTAATCAAATTTCCCCATGGTAGACCACCCTCTAAATTCTGGAGATTTAGCCCTCAGTTGTTGTCCGAACCCAAATTTAAGGCTTTCCTTGCAACACAAACACATTTTTCTTCGAGATAAACGATACTCCGAAGATTGGCAGTGATATACTTTGGGAGTCCTTTAAGGCTTATCTTTGTAGTCAGATCAGGAAATCAGAGCAATCCAAATTGACAGAAATTTCAGCTGATGTCCGCAATTTAGACATCCAATACTCGGTTAATCCCACCTCTATTTTGTATAAAAAATGGCTTCAGCTTCAATCTCAATATGATCTGTTGTCAACTGGAAAGATTGAGAGGCAACTTCTGCAAACCAGGCAACGATTTTTTGAGCAGGGAGATAAGGCAGACAAACTGCTTGCATATCAATCGTGAGTGACAGGTGCCTCCAGGTTGATCCCATGAGTGAAATCACCAGCAGGTGATATTACCACAGACCCTGCTGAAATCAGTAATATCTTTTCAAACTACTATTCTGAATTATACACCTCAGGATGTTCTTCACAGGATTGGGACAGCGCTAACCCCTTAGACATTCTAGTTTATCCCCAAGTCGATGGGAGTGGTTCCTGTGATCTGGGATCTCCATTAACCATCTCTGAAGTTACAGAGGCTATCAAATCTTTACAGAGTGGTTCATCGCCTGGTCCTGATGGCTACACCACAGAGTTTTTAAAAACGTTTTGTTCTGTACGCCCCGATCCTGGTGAGAGTATTCAATAATGCCTTTCTGAAATGCCAGTTACCGCCTACTTTGTCGGAGGCCTCAATCACTCTGTTGTTGAAGAAGGATAAGGACCCACTCTTGTGTGGCAGCTACAGGCCGATATCCCTTTTAAACGTAGACTTTAAGATCATGTCTAAGGTTCTATCTAGCCTTCTCCAGAGGGTGATGCCAGGCCTGATCAATCCCAACCAGACAGGCTTTATCTTGGGACGACAGTCATTTTTTTAATACCAGGAGGTTGTTTAACATTATTTATTCTCCCTCTACTAATTCCCCTGAAGTTGTTCTCTCTCTGGATGCGGGAAAGGCTTTCGACAGAGTAGAGTGAGGATATCTGTTTTATATACTTAACAAATTTGGTTTCAGCAAGGACTTTGTTTCATGGATTCAACTCCTCCATATGTCTCCCATAGCTTGAGTCAACATCAACGGTGTTAGGTCGGGTTTGTTCTCACTCTCTCGCGGAAATAGACAGGGTTGCCCTCTATCTCCGTCATTATTTGCGCTCGCCGTCGAGCCTCTAGCTATATGGCTGCGTAGTGAGGAAGGATTTAGGGGCATCACAGGTTTTGGTTTTTCGCATAAGCTCTCTTTGTATGCAGATGACCTTTTACTGTATACTTCGGGCCCACCGTCCTCCCTTCCTATAATTCTAAGCATTTTAGAGCAATTTAAGAAGCTATCCGGCTACAAACTCAACCTCCAGAAAAGCGAATACTTCCCTGTTAACACCCTCGCTGAAAAACTTCCCCAGGCTCTTTTCCTTTTAAACAGGTCCCAGAGGGATTCAAATACCTGGGTATCAATATTACTAAATCGTTTAGGGAGCTTTTTGCGAAGGACCTTAAGCCCATTAGTAGATCGCCTTAAAGCAGACTTAGCTAGATGGTCCTCCTTGCCTCTCTCCTTAATGGGACGCGTCAATTTGATTAAAATGGTGGTGCTACCTCGGTTCTTATATTCCTTCCAACACATTCCAATATTTATAAATGAATCCTTTTTTTCGGCACTTGACCAGCAGATTAATTCCTTTTTATGGTGTAACAAGAGGGCACGTATTAGAAGAGTAGTTCTTCAACTCCCCAAGTCTAAAGGGGGCCTGGCTCTGCCTAATCTCCACCAATATTATTGGGCATGTAATATTAATAGGCTTCATTTTTGGAACATTAATTTGGCACAGGGAGAACGCCCTCGGTGGGCCCAGACAGAGGCATCCTCTTCGGGTCTCTCACTTTGGTTGGTGGTAGGTTCTCAATTACCCTTCCCAATTAAAAGAGTTGCCCAGAACCCGATTGTAACTAGCACCTTAAGGATTTGGGGTCAGTTTAGGAGGCAGTGTGGCTTACATGCGTCATCAGGTCTAGCCCCAGTCTATCGCAACACCTTTTCCTCCCGTCATGCTCGGATCCAGTCTTCCTGACTTAGTCAAACAAAAGCCTCCTGCGGTCTATTAAGTATCTTTATGCTGGTGGTCTCTTCTCATCGTTTGCGGATTTAGCCAGCAGATTTGATCTTCCAAGTTCCCATTTGTTCCGATTTTTTCAGATCAGGCACTTTGTGGAAAAGAAATACCCACAATTTCCAGGCTGACCTCCTGATTCGATGATTGATTCTTTCCTAGAGACCGATTCAATTATATATGATAACATTTTACATTTTCACTTTCTTTGGTTCATTTGTTCTGTTTTTAATGAGGCAGATGAACCTATCAGAATCAGAAATCCTATATTAGTCCCACAGCGAGGACATTTACATTTGTAACAGCAAAAGTGGCATAGCAGGTAAGAAAAGGTAGAAATAAAGCAGAGTAAGCTAACATATAACGTACTTAGTGTCCATTAAACAGTGTGTCTATTACTGTGTGTCAGCTCAGATTTGATTCCTGCCTTTTCTTACTGTAGTGTGTGCACATGTTTTTCACTGTTGGTGTAAATGCGTCTGCCTGAATATGAAAGGCAAGTTTTCCTGTAAATACAATTATTTTTCTCTGAAACATCTTGTTTTCTCTTTTTTAAGGTCACATTCTTCTGTTGTCTTGCATTATAATTAAACACTTCTTATCGTTTATTAATTTCATTGTATTGGCTGGCATTGCATTTGATATTGAGATTATCCAAAAGGAACAGAAAGTAATCATATTACAATATTTTGATATTTTGATACAAACATTAGGTGGATCATTTACAGGTAACTGATAGTAATTGAAACGGAGTACATTTTTAAAGTAACCCCTCCCAACCCTGCATGCTAGTGCAATGCTGGATGTTAGCATTTCCCCACCCCTCGGCTCCGCCCCCTTTATGGCCATTTATGTACCTGTCCTCAGAGATCCCCTCTGAGCAGTCACCTGACCCCCGACCCTGCACTCCCCCACTGCACACCTGCTCCCCATTTCCTTCATTAATCTTACACTGTATAAACCAGCTGACTTGTTCAGATTGTTTGGTCTTTTGATTCAAGTCAGCCCAACTTTGATCCCCACCTGTCTGTCTCCAGTTGTGCTTCCTGTTTCCAGCGCACTGTTTCAATGAGCCACATATGACATGACAACAGGGCAAACTGAATCTGCTCAGGGAGATCATGTGTCTCTGGAACAGATACTGAATAAACCTTTTGTCTACAACATTGTGCACTCTAATGGTCTGTGGTACCATAAATGCCGTCTCAAATATGATAAACTAATGATTTCCTGTCTTTGAGTTGCAGCTGAAACATCCCTAATGTTATACTCTTTTATTTATCCAAGACAATAAGACGTGCTAACACCTGTAGCAGTGTCCTACCTTCTCTGGCCATCTCTGCCACCAGCAGCGCCACCTGGCAGCTCAGGGGGCTTCTGCTCCGTAAGGTCTGGGCCAGGGAGGGCAGGACCCCACTGCTGGCTATCTCCACAGCAGCATCCTTCTCTGTGGACACACAGTCATGTGTTTAGAGTGAAAACAAAGACAGGATATCCCATCCCAGCATTTACTGTTCACATGCAATCAGTGTTGGCTAAGCCCAGTTCAGACCTCGACCACAGGACTCTCTGACTCTGAGGACTCCTGGTTTGTGACGGTCACCCGGAGTTTCTCTGACTATTAACTTTCTCACTATGAACTCTAGGTGACAGGCTGATAGGAACATTCAACCACCCTTACATCAAATATTACATTTGCTCCAGTGGTGTAGTGGGGATTTTTTAAGTGAGGGTATGCTATTTGTGACGTCACCCCCCAAACACACACACACACACACACACACACACACACACACACACACACACACACACACACACACACACACACACACACACACACACACACACACACACACACACACACACACACACTCCCACCCAAAAAGCCATACATATATTCAGCTTCATCACATCCACGTTCTCGTTGTTTTTTTTTTGTCTTGTTTTAAGTGTCAGGTTGATGACGATTATCGAATGTTCATGTCGTAGCCAATATAGGTCACGGACAGATACTGGGGATGTCTTATGTAGCCTATGTAGGTTGTTCTCACCATTGCCAATATCTCCGGATTTACATTTGAGTTGTAAGCTATTTTTTTTATTTTTTTTTTAGTTGTAGCCTAAGCTATTTTATATTTATTATTTTTTTATATATCACGTCGGGAGAAGTGGGTGGACGGCGTACCCCCGCGTCCAACGCCCACTACACCCCTGATTTGCTCATAAGATCCACGCAAGAATGAAGCGCTTTACAGCAAATCAAATCAAAATGTATTTGTATAGCCCAATATCACAAAGCAGGTTTGTCTCAGTGGGCTTACAGATTAAAAACAATGAACAACATTGTAAATGATGGAATTACAGCAAAATGAGAAGACAAGAAAGTGTATGTAATACACTTAGAAATACAAACAAAATAAGATAAAAGTTAAAGACAATAAAAATACATAAAACATCAAAATCAAATCAAATGAACACCATAAAATGCCAGCTCTAA
Organism: Eleginops maclovinus; assembly: GCF_036324505.1. Lineage (NCBI taxonomy): Eukaryota > Metazoa > Chordata > Actinopteri > Perciformes > Eleginopidae > Eleginops > Eleginops maclovinus. The sequence continues at coordinate 799,255 of NC_086370.1, forward strand.
CTGAAGGCTTTGTTAGAAATGAAGGTCTTCAACGCACTCTAAAAGTTTGGACACTCTCTGTTGATTCCAGAGCAAGGGCGCTTGGTAGCTGAACGCTCTGACTCCTGATCTTGTTTAACAGACTCTGGACTCTACTAACAGACCTGCACGACAGGATTGTTGACGACGACAAGAGTCATGTTTGTCGTTTTGAGCTCTCTATGAGTTCAGTCAGACCGTATAATCAACCTTCAATCTTAAGGAATATCAAGTGGTTAACTAGCCCCCTGCCCCCTCGGTTATTTTGACTCTTTAGAACAATAATAGGCTAATAGTCAAACACATATAACAACTATTAATAATTGTATTTTAATGAACACACGCATCCTTTCCCTGCCGTTATTGGCAGGTTTTCTCAGCATAGAGCAATAAGACAAAGAAAATTATATTATCCATTTAATATATCTTTATATTTGGGCACATTCAGGTATGCACAGCCCCCCTACTCCCGCAAATAATACAGCTGTAGGAACTACATGGTGCGCAACCTGCTCTAATGTAGCACAAGTTAGCACCAGGACATCCCCACAAGACTCATGGATAGTGTGTGTGTGTGTGTGTGTGTGTGTGTGTGTGTGTGTGTGTGTGTGTGTGTGTGTGTGTGTGTGTGTGTGTGTGTGTGTGTGTGTGTGTGTGCGTGCGTGCGTGTGTGTGTGTTCAGGTGTGTTACATGACTTACTCTTTTCCAAAAGAGCAGTTAGCAATGTGTCCAGATGAGGCTTCAGCTCCTCCTCAATCAGCTCTGTACTCACACTGAGAGCCTGTAGAGCCCCGCTCAGAGAGTCTGCAAAACACACACACATGCACACACACACACACACACACACACACACAGTCATGCTTCTTTATGCCACGTTATTGAACTAACACATGAACATAAGACAGTAGTTTGATTGGAAATATCACAGCGTTGAAGACAGTAGGAAGAGAACTGTACAGGCATGTCTCCCTCAGACGGACATGCTTTATGTTCAACTTCTTTATTTCAAATGATTTGTGAATCCTAAGACTGTATTAAAGCTCAAATGTAAAGCATAAACATGTATTCTTTTATAGTCTGTCTGTGTATACCGGTCAACATGATGTGCTTCATGTTTGTTTTCGCTGGAAATTAGGAAAGGATACGAAATCCTGTACAAACTATTTTTCCTTGACAGATCCACATTGGAGACTATCCGCTCCATGGATAATGTATATTTCAATGAACATCTTCACAGCTGTAACAGTTTGTATGTTTCGGCTGGACAGGCAACAATGCTCGACTTTACATGGTTTAATGTTTTCAATGATGGCCATCCAGGGTTTTTTAGAATGTATGTACTTGTTTACAAGGTTGTTGTTGTTGTTGTTGTTGTTGTTGTTGTCTGTTGAAAGGCCTGAATAAACTGATCCCATTTTCTTTAGCCCCATCCAATATCTAAAGTATCTCCTCTAATGCATGGAATAAAGCTCAGGCACAAAGCTTAAACAATACACATAGTATACAATTCTTTACATTCATTAAATACATTAAAACAAACAAACAAACACACACACACACACACACATACAAACACCCAAAGGAGGAGGCACCTACAGATGGTAATCACCCAGGATAATCCCTACTAAGTCAAATGAAAATAGCCTGCGTGTAGGGGACTGATAGGCAGCCTGGTACATCAAGATCCAACCCCAATCTCCTTCTGTGTGAGTGTGTGTGTGTGTGTGTGTGTGTGTGTGTGTGTGTGTGTGTGTGTGTGTGTGTGTGTGTGTGTGTGTGTGGGCTACTTTGTGGGTTTGACAAGAGACTAGGCAATTTACAAATCAGTCCCACAGAGAGCTGCGAGAGAGTCCCTAGGGTGCTTATTACAAATGCTGCAATTACTCTGTATGTTTCCTCCTGTACTAACATAAAGGCCTGTGTCTTCACACTAACACACACTCGCAGGGCTCAGACACAACGTTAGAAATACAACGTTGTGTCTTTACAGGGTTAGACACTGACTGTCATCTGACGGTCCACATTCCCCGTGAGGTCATATCTGTATGTCTGTGACGTTGCCTGTGGGGGCAGTGCCTCTGATCTGCACTTTATGAGACACACTACAGCAGCATAGCATCACCTGAGGCTGTGCTGTGCGACGCTGTGTCCTCAGCCTGCATGCATGACTGAATAGCTTCTAGCTAATCTGGCTAGCTGTCTGGCCATTGATTATCATCCATCCATTCATCCATCCATCCATCCATCCATCCATCCATCCATCCATCCATCCATCCATCCATCCATCCATCCATCCATCCATCCATCCATCCATCCATCCATCCATCCATCCATCCATCCATCCATCCATCCATCCATCCATCCATCCATCCATCCATCCATCCATCCATCCATCCATCTATCTATCTATCTATCTATCTATCTATCTATCTATCTATCTATCTATCTATCTATCTATCTATCTATCTATCTATCTATCTATCTATCTATCTATCTATCTATCTATCTATCTATCTATCTATCTATCTATCTATCTATCTATCTATCTATCTATCTTTACCTTGTACATCCTTACCCTGACACACACATTCACACACACACATGCCTGGTACTGTGATGCCATCAACGCCATACCACAGATGTATCATACGTCATCTCCTATATGGAACACCACACACACACACACACACACACACACACACACACACACACACACACACACACACACACACACACACACACACACACACACACACACACACACACACACACTAGGGGATGTCAATATGCAGCTACTCACCAATGTCTGTCATGGCTGCTGGTCGACAGGCTCTCTGCTGGCTCACTGCCTCTGCCTGTTAGCACTGTGTGTGTGTGTGTGTGTGTGTGTGTGTGTGTGTGTGTGTGTGTGTGTGTGTGTGTGTGTGTGTGTGTGTGTGTGTGTGTGTGTGTGTGTGTGTGTGTGAGAGAGATTGTGTGGCTAGCAGAGGAGCTACACTCCCTTCTTAAGGTCAGGTGTCCCCCAATGCTGTCTCCCACTCTGTCTGTCGTTTCTCTCTCTGCCTCGCTCTCGCTCCCTCAATCCCATTATCACTCAACACTACCCCCCCCCCCCCCCCGCACACACTGCGCCTGCGTTCTCTCTCTCTGCTCATTTGCTCTCTGTTTCCACCTAGCTGTTTCTCTCCTCTCTCAGCTGTATACAACGTGATGATAATTGACAATCAACTAATAAGAATAAAACACTAATAAGAATAAAACACTAATAAGAATAAAACACTAATAAGAATAAAACACTAATAAGAATAAAACACTAATAAGAATAATAAGAATAAAACACTAATAAGAATAAAACACTAATAAGAATAATAAGTAATAAGAATAAAACACTAATAACAATAAAACACTAATAAGTAATAAGAATAATACACAATAATGGTTCATTGTAATCACTCAAACCCACCAGGTACCCAGTGCTTTTACCGGTTGGTTTGTTTTTGATTCATACACTGATAGTGCCCCTTCACTGAGCAGGTGAGGTGTGTGTGTGTGTGTGTGAAAAAAGTACAGCATTAGACATTACTAGTTGCTTCTTTTTTTTAAGTAATGCCTCACTTTACTAAATGACTCCCTGCTGAAAGTAATTAGTAACATTACTAGTTACAGTACTTCTGGACGACTCTGCGATGCACCATAAATAATAGATCGTTAAACCTCTTGTATGCCCAGATCAGCACCCAGCCTTAATCTAACCCTGTACACAGACCTCTGTTCTGCTCTCTGTTTGAACATCAGCCATGTCTTTAGCTCAGCTCCCATCATGACTCTGGTCCAGGGGCCCGTTACCTGTATCAGGCTCGATATGATTAGGAAAGATTCCACCGTCAGAACAGGCAGCATTTCCTCCACGATGTACGCTGCGACAAGCCGGATTACCTCTGCTATGAGACTCGGATGTTTGATTTATTTTTCTGTCCTCCTGTTGAAGAGCTTAAAGTAACGCTAGTAACAAGGTAATGTTGTGCTTATTAACTGTACTGTAATTACTGCTGTTTTCAGCAGTACCGTGTTACATTACTGTTACAGACAACTGCAATCTGATTACTGTAACGCGTTACTTTGCAGCACGCTACCCCATACACTGGTTATACCAGGGGTGGCCAACCAGTCAGAGATGAAGAGCACATTTTTGACTCTGATACTGCAAAGACCCACATCATACACACATGCTGGATGTTTGTCCCCCCCCCACTTCTCTCTCACAATCTCTCTTTTGCTCTCACCCATTCTGTGTGCTCCAGGGGGCATAGATAGGTTTTCAAGTTTGGGTGGGTGGACTTCACATCCTCTAGCGGGCTCCGGGGGCAGAGTTTTAAAAACATTTTAAAGTGAGTTGCATGCTTCTGGTGCACTTCGAGAGCAAAATTAAGAGGCTACACAATAGAACTGTGTGGTCTTGGTAAGGGGAGGGGGCACAACTCTCAACACTAATGTGAGACATAAAAAGGGGCTAAAGTTCACCTAAAATAGGTATAGCTACGCCACTGGGGTGCTCCCTCACTCTCTTCCTCTGTGCCCCTCTCTATCTCTCACACATAGAAAATGAAAATCTAAAAATGCCCAATAATTGACACACAGTCACACACACTCAAAGACACACACTCCAATAGAGACACACTTTGTCACACAGACACACACACTGTCATGATCCTGGTTTCGTGTCTGTCATGTGTTGTGTGTTTTATTTTGAAAGGTTTTCCCCTCTTGTTTCATGTTAAGTTTCACTCCCTGTCTTTAGTTTCCCTCCTTCCCCTGGTTGTGTCCTTGTGTTCACCTGTTGCCCCTGTGTTTCTCCTCCCCTCTCCAGCTGTGTGTTGTTTGGTGATTAGCCTTGTCTTATTTAGTCTTGGTTCCCCTTTCGTCTCTCGTTCGGTCGTCGTCGTTCCCTACCTGATCCTGTACCTGCTACCTGCCTGTTCCTGCCCGTCCGTCTGTCTGCTCCTGTTCCCAGTGTCCCTGTATCCCCTGGTTAGGGTTGGTGTGGTTATTTTTTGGTTGAAAGTACAGCTTTAATTTAAATAAAGCTCGCCATTTGTTTGGACCCATACCTGCCTCCCGTTCATTTTACTGCACTTGGGTCCTGTTTCCCCAAACCCTGACAGTATGACCGAACCAGATATGGACCCAGCAGTTTGTTTGGACAATGTTCTGGTGGAGTTTTCATACCAAATTTTGTGTATTTTGGGAGAATGGAGGAAAGCAGTGTCTAAAGAGGCTCAAGATGCAGCTCTCCTTCGTGCATGCCGGGAAGTGGCAGAAAAGCCATGGTTCGTGAGCTCACTGCCGGAATATTTAAGGACATTTGTCACTCCCCCAAGAAAGCCTGCACCCTATCCTGAAACCTCGGGTCACAGCAGTGACGCTTCCGGCTCAAGCTGCAGCCAAGCCTCCTGCAGCCAAGCCTCCTGCAGCCAAGCCTCCTGCAGCCAAGCCTCCTGCAGCCAAGCCTCCTGCAGCCAAGCCTCTTGCAGTCAAGCCTCCTGCAGCCAAGCCTCCTGCAGCCAAGCCTCTTGCAGTCAAGCCTCCTGTAGCCAAGCCTCCTGCAGCCAAGCCTCCTGTAGCCAAGCCTTCTGCAGCCAAGCCTCCTGCAGCCAAGCCTCCTGCAGCCAAGCATCCTGCAGCCAAGCCTCCTGCAGCCAAGCCTCTTGCAGTCAAGCCTCTTGCAGTCAAGCCTCCTGCAGCCAAGCCTCCTGCAGCCAAGCCTCCTGCAGCCAAGCCTCCTGCAGCCAAGCTTCTGGCTCGAGTTTCGGCCCTAGCCGACATGTTTCCAGTTGCATTCCGGCCCACTCCAGCCACTTCTGTCCTGTCAGCAGCCCGGCCGACTCCAGCCCCTGCTGTCCTTTCGGTGGCCCAGCCGACTCTAGCCTCTCCTGTCCTGTCGTCTCTGGCCTGGCCTGTCCAGTCGACTCTGGCCTGGCCTGTCCAGTCGACTCCAGCCTCGACTCTGGCCTCGTCTGTCCAGTCGACTCCAGCCTCGACTCCGGCCTGGCCTGTCCAGTCGACTCCGGCCTGGCCTTTCCAGTCGACTCTGGCCTGGCCTTTCCAGTCGACTCCGGCCCAGCCTGTCCTGTCGACTCTGGCCCGGCCTGTCCTGTTGTCTCCGGCCTGGCCTGTCCAGTCGACTCCAGCCTCGCCTGTCCAGTCGACTCCAGCCTCGACTCCGGCCTGGCCTGTCCAGTCGACTCCAGCCTCGACTCCGGCCTGGCCTGTCCAGTCGACTCCGGCCTGGCCTGTCCAGTCGACTCCAGCCTCGCCTGTCCAGTCGACTCCAGCCTCGACTCTGGCCTCGCCTGTCCAGGTGACCTCAGCCTCCACTCCGGCCTGGCCTGTCCAGTCGACTCTGGCCCCGCCTGACCTGTCGACTCTAGCCCCGCCTGTCCTGTTGTCTCCGGCCACACCTACTCTGTTCCCGTTGGGGATCCCGCCGTCACCTGTTCTGATAGGGGTCCCGCCAACACCTACACCTGTTCTGATGGGGGTCCCGCCAACACCTGCATCTGTTCTGTTGGGGAATCCTGCCTTCACCTGTTCTGATGGGGGTCCTGCCAACAATTGCACCTACTCCGTTGGGGGCCCTTTCGTCGACTGTTCCGATGGGGGTCCCACCAACAGCTGCTCCGTGGGGGCCCCGCCATCACCTGTTCCGGTTCCGTTGGGGGACCTGCCATCACCTGTTCAGATGGGGGTCCCGCCAACACCTGTTCCTCCTTCAGGCCACCCTCCGGAGCTGTCTCGCCACCTTCCAGGCCGTCCTCCGGAACTGTCTCGCCACCCTCCGGAGCTATTCCACTGTCCTCCAGGTCGTCCTCCCGGCTGTCCTCCGGAGCTGTCTCGCCGTCTTCCAGCCTGTCCTCCGGAGCTGTCTCGCCGTCTTCCAGCCCGTCCTCCAGAGGCGTCTCGTCGTCTTTGGCCGCGTCTTTGGCCCCGTCTTCGTCGCTGGCCCTGTCTCTGCCCCCCAGAATTCCCTAGCCTCGGCCTTCGCCCCTGTCTCCGCCCCCCAGTGTTCTTTTTGGTTGAAAGTACAGCTTTAATTTAAATAAAGGTCGCTGTTTGTTTGGACCCATACCTGCCTCCCGTTCAGTTTATTGCACTTGGGTCCTGTTTCCCTAAACCCTGACACACACATACCTCTGCTCAGCCAGATTTCTTGTAAATGTCACACACCATGATATTGACAGAAATCAGTATTAAGACCAGAGGCCAGTTATTTTCAGCCATTGAGAGTGTGTGCACTCACACACACTCTCACTTCATCATGTGAAAACTACTTTTATAGTACTGCATGTTGAATGATATTTAAATGTTTGTATTTAAAACAACCCATGACTAAGGTTGGTTCAAATACTGCTTCATGAAAATAAATGAAGTGTATTTTAGTTCATTATCCTCGTATGATATCTATCTGAACGTTTACCCTGTGACTGGCAGAAGCTCTGCTGACAGAGATGCACTTTCTCTCATTTATGTCGTTATCGCGATTCAGCAACTCAGGAGTCCTTCTTCGTTGGTGGCCAGCTTTCCGTGAACAGGCCCTCTCACACACATCTACAACTGCAAAGTGTTACCGTTTTGATCTGACAACTTTGTATTGAGTAATTACGGTTTTATCTGAGTTTTATTTTCTCCGTTCAGAAGCAGATCCCTCCCTTCCCTGTCACATCGCGAGTTCAGTAGAACCCGGCCCCTGTACTGCAGGATCTGCATTCTGATTGGCACTTCTGTGTGGAAAACTCTGTGCAACGATTGGCCTGGAACTTGTGTGTCGTTAACCCTTTGTGAACTTGGATACATATGTGCAAAAAAAAACAACACACAAAAACTACACGACTAAAATTGAACTGAGGAGCCGCATGAGACTGGGCAAAGAGCCGCACGTGGCTGGAGAGCCGCGGGTTGGCCACCCCTGGGTTATACTGTATGATGTATTCAGTAAACCATGGTTTTGTAATATGTTGTTTACACTTTTTGTTGCCTACCAACCTGCCTGACAGAATGTTAAGCTCATGCTGTGGTGTGGAAGATGAGAATCTGCATCCACTAATGAACAGTTCTTGTTGGCCGGTGCGGTCCACACTGGAGTGAATGTTTCCCAATGTCCTCTGCAGGGGGGGCACAGAGGGCATGCCAGTCTGTCACTTCCAAAGAGCATTGAAATGTCTCATAGGCCTCCTCCCACCATTACCTGACTGTCTTGGCGGGCTGACCCTTCAACAGAGGCACAAAGCATGGGGTTGTGAGCAGGTGCAGGGGGCTGATTCAAACTCTGGAGCCAGGCAATCAGACCCAACTGATGAGGCGGCACCAATAAGTGGCTTTCAATATTTACCACTCTAACCCATGCAAAGTTAAACCACACTGAAGAGTTAGCATGCTCGTTCAGATTAAGGTGTTACCATGTCAAAGTGAGGCCCATGGATCTGTGGTTAGTTCCTACTGTATGTCAAAGAGCTAAACACTGGAGACATTTTGACCTGGTTATGCCATACAAGAATGTGCATCAGAGATGTAATGCCAATCCATATAATGACTATTTAGATATTTAATTCAAAACCACAAATGTTAATGAGAGAGAGTGAGTGGTTGGTTGGGATTCTGTTAGGGAGGCTTTTCCCACAGTATGACTGGTGATGTGTTCACTCATGTTTGCACTGAAACATATTCGTACTGGGATGCTTTTGATAGTTATCAATATATGCCATTGTTCAGTCTGGACTAATGTCCCCAAAGCATTAATAATGTAACACCAAGCTGATGTAGACGTTAGGGATTTTAAGTTCTGCAATGTAAGGACCATTTGGACAGTCAGTAAGATTTTGAAATCAATTTGACATAGCACTGGAAGCAAGTGAAGACAAGCTAGTAAAGGAGAATGTGTATGATGAGAAAGAAAATAGAGGGCAGAGGGAGAGAGAACTGGGCCTAGGGTTGACGCTCAAAGACACTTATCAGGAGATAGGAAAGTGGAGAAAAGTGTGGACTGAAACACAGCTGTCAGTGAGTGAGTACAGGTTAGAGCTGGGCTCCTGACCAACTACACGAATCAGAACACAGTTATTTGCTATCTAGGTTAGATTTTGGAAAGCAACAGAGAGGTGGGCATGAACCGGGCCAATGGAGAATGATAAATATTTAAATGCTCTGTACAAGAGTTATTTATATTCATCCCTGTTTCCATCTGATGCAGCCTGGCCTCCTGACTCTGGTTATCTCTCACCTCCTTTCTCTCT